>NW_027182574.1:0-61541 GCF_040807025.1 Struthio camelus
GAGACAAAAATGGAGTGGGGTGGCCAAGGGCATGCCAAAGCACATGCGGGGCTACAGCAAGCTTGCTCCCACGCCAACTTCTCCTTCCAGCTCTGTGAAGCCCTCGGTCCGTTCCGCTTCCGGCCCCACCTCCGATTGCCATTAGCGTTAGGGTTAGGGTTAGGGTTAGGAGAAAGGACAAAGCGTGAGACAAAAATGGAGTGGGGTGGCCAAGGGCATGCCAAAGCACATGCGGGGCTACAGCAAGCTTGCTCCCACGCCAACTTCTCCTTCCAGCTCTGTGAAGCCCTCGGTCGGTTCCGCTTCCGGCCCCACCTCCGATTGCCATTAGCGTTAGGGTTAGGGTTAGGGTTAGGGTTAGGAGAAGGACAAAGCGTGGAGACAAAAATGGAGTGGGGTGGCCAAGGGCATGCCAAAGCACATGCGGGGCTACAGCAAGCTTGCTCCCACGCCAACTTCTCCTTCCAGCTCTGTGAAGCCCTCCGTCGGTTCCGCTTCCGGCCCCACCTCCGATTGCCATTAGCGTTAGGGTTAGGGTTAGGGTTAGGGTTAGGAGAAGGACAAAGCGTGGAGACAAAAATGGAGTGGGGTGGCCAAGGGCATGCCAAAGCACATGCGGGGCTACAGCAAGCTTGCTCCCACGCCAACTTCTCCTTCCAGCTCTGTGAAGCCCTCCGTCGGTTCCGCTTCCGGCCCCACCTCCGATTGCCATTAGCGTTAGGGTTAGGGTTAGGGTTAGGGTTAGGGTTAGGAGAAGGACGAAGGCGTGGAGACAAAAATGGAGTGGGGTGGCCAAGGGCATGCCAAAGCACATGCGGGGCTACAGCAAGCTTGCTCCCACGCCAACTTCTCCTTCCAGCTCTGTGAAGCCCTCCGTCGGTTCCGCTTCCGGCCCCACCTCCGATTGCCATTAGCGTTAGGGTTAGGGTTAGGGTTAGGGTTAGGAGAAGGACAAAGCGTGGAGACAAAAATGGAGTGGGGTGGCCAAGGGCATGCCAAAGCACATGCGGGGCTACAGCAAGCTTGCTCCCACGCCAACTTCTCCTTCCAGCTCTGTGAAGCCCTCCGTCGGTTCCGCTTCCGGCCCCACCTCCGATTGCCATTAGTGTTAGGGTTAGGGTTAGGGTTAGGGTTAGGAAAGGAGAGGGCGTGGAGACAAAAATGGAGTGGGGTGGCCAAGGGCATGCCAAAGCACATGCGGGGCTACAGCAAGCTTGCTCCCACGCCAACTTCTCCTTCCAGCTCTGTGAAGCCCTCCGTCGGTTCCGCTTCCGGCCCCACCTCCGATTGCCTTCGTAGGCTTAGGGTTAGGGTTAGGGTTAGGGTTAGGAGAAGGACAAAGCGTGGAGACAAAAATGGAGTGGGGTGGCCAAGGGCATGCCAAAGCACATGCGGGGCTACAGCAAGCTTGCTCCCACGCCAACTTCTCCTTCCAGCTCTGTGAAGCCCTCCGTCGGTTCCGCTTCCGGCCCCACCTCCGATTGCCATTAGGGTTAGGGTTAGGGTTAGGGTTAGGGTTAGGAGAAGGACAAAGCGTGGAGACAAAAATGGAGTGGGGTGGCCAAGGGCATGCCAAAGCACATGCGGGGCTACAGCAAGCTTGCTCCCACGCCAACTTCTCCTTCCAGCTCTGTGAAGCCCTCCGTCGGTTCCGCTTCCGGCCCCACCTCCGATTGCCATTAGGGTTAGGGTTAGGGTTAGGGTTAGGGTTAGGAGAAGGACAAAGCGTGGAGACAAAAATGGAGTGGGGTGGCCAAGGGCATGCCAAAGCACATGCGGGGCTACAGCAAGCTTGCTCCCACGCCAACTTCTCCTTCCAGCTCTGTGAAGCCCTCCGTCGGTTCCGCTTCCGGCCCCACCTCCGATTGCCATTAGAGGTTAGGGTTAGGGTTAGGGTTAGGAGAAGGACAAAGCGTGGAGACAAAAATGGAGTGGGTGGCCAAGGGCATGCCAAAGCACATGCGGGGCTACAGCAAGCTTGCTCCCACGCCAACTTCTCCTTCCAGCTCTGTGAAGCCCTCCGTCGGTTCCGCTTCCGGCCCCACCTCCGATTGCCATTAGCGTTAGGGTTAGGGTTAGGGTTAGGGTTTAGGAAAGAAGGACAAAGCGTGGAGACAAAAATGGAGTGGGGTGGCCAAGGGCATGCCAAAGCACATGCGGGGCTACAGCAAGCTTGCTCCCACGCCAACTTCTCCTTCCAGCTCTGTGAAGCCCTCCGTCGGTTCCGCTTCCGGCCCCACCTCCGATTGCCATTAGCGTTAGGGTTAGGGTTAGGGTTAGGGTTAGGAGAAGGACAAAGCGTGGAGACAAAAATGGAGTGGGGTGGCCAAGGGCATGCCAAAGCACATGCGGGGCTACAGCAAGCTTGCTCCCACGCCAACTTCTCCTTCCAGCTCTGTGAAGCCCTCCGTCGGTTCCGCTTCCGGCCCCACCTCCGATTGCCATTAGGGTTAGGGTTAGGGTTAGGGTTAGGGTTAGGAGAAGGACAAAGCGTGGAGACAAAAATGGAGTGGGGTGGCCAAGGGCATGCCAAAGCACATGCGGGGCTACAGCAAGCTTGCTCCCACGCCAACTTCTCCTTCCAGCTCTGTGAAGCCCTCCGTCGGTTCCGCTTCCGGCCCCACCTCCGATTGCCATTAGCGTTAGGGTTAGGGTTAGGGTTAGGGTTAGGAGAAGGACAAAGCGTGGAGACAAAAATGGAGTGGGGTGGCCAAGGGCATGCCAAAGCACATGCGGGGCTACAGCAAGCTTGCTCCCACGCCAACTTCTCCTTCCAGCTCTGTGAAGCCCTCCGTCGGTTCCGCTTCCGGCCCCACCTCCGATTGCCATTAGCGTTAGGGTTAGGGTTAGGGTTAGGAGAAGGACAAAGCGTGGAGACAAAAATGGAGTGGGGTGGCCAAGGGCATGCCAAAGCACATGCGGGGCTACAGCAAGCTTGCTCCCACGCCAACTTCTCCTTCCAGCTCTGTGAAGCCCTCCGTCGGTTCCGCTTCCGGCCCCACCTCCGATTGCCATTAGCGTTAGGGTTAGGGTTAGGGTTAGGGTTAGGAGAAGGACAAAGCGTGGAGACAAAAATGGAGTGGGGTGGCCAAGGGCATGCCAAAGCACATGCGGGGCTACAGCAAGCTTGCTCCCACGCCAACTTCTCCTTCCAGCTCTGTGAAGCCCTCCGTCGGTTCCGCTTCCGGCCCCACCTCCGATTGCCATTAGCGTTAGGGTTAGGTTAGGTTAGGGTTAGGGTTAGGGTTAGGAGAAGGACAGGCGTGGAGACAAAAATGGAGTGGGGTGGCCAAGGGCATGCCAAAGCACATGCGGGGCTACAGCAAGCTTGCTCCCACGCCAACTTCTCCTTCCAGCTCTGTGAAGCCCTCCGTCGGTTCCGCTTCCGGCCCCACCTCCGATTGCCATTAGCGTTAGGGTTAGGGTTAGGGTTAGGGTTAGGAGAAGGACAAAGCGTGGAGACAAAAATGGAGTGGGGTGGCCAAGGGCATGCCAAAGCACATGCGGGGCTACAGCAAGCTTGCTCCCACGCCAACTTCTCCTTCCAGCTCTGTGAAGCCCTCCGTCGGTTCCGCTTCCGGCCCCACCTCCGATTGCCATTAGCGTTAGGGTTAGGGTTAGGGTTAGGGTTAGGAGAAGGACAAAGCGTGGAGACAAAAATGGAGTGGGGTGGCCAAGGGCATGCCAAAGCACATGCGGGGCTACAGCAAGCTTGCTCCCACGCCAACTTCTCCTTCCAGCTCTGTGAAGCACTCCGTCGGTTCCGCTTCCGGCCCCACCTCCGATTGCCATTAGCGTTAGGGTTAGGGTTAGGGTTAGGGTTAGGAGAAGGACAAAGCGTGGAGACAAAAATGGAGTGGGGTGGCCAAGGGCATGCCAAAGCACATGCGGGGCTACAGCAAGCTTGCTCCCACGCCAACTTCTCCTTCCAGCTCTGTGAAGCCCTCCGTCGGTTCCGCTTCCGGCCCCACCTCCGATTGCCATTAGCGTTAGGGTTAGGGTTAGGGTTAGGGTTAGGAGAAGGACAAAGCGTGGAGACAAAAATGGAGTGGGGTGGCCAAGGGCATGCCAAAGCACATGCGGGGCTACAGCAAGCTTGCTCCCACGCCAACTTCTCCTTCCAGCTCTGTGAAGCCCTCCGTCGGTTCCGCTTCCGGCCCCACCTCCGATTGCCATTAGCGTTAGGGTTAGGGTTAGGGTTAGGGTTAGGAGAAGGACAAAGCGTGGAGACAAAAATGGAGTGGGGTGGCCAAGGGCATGCCAAAGCACATGCGGGGCTACAGCAAGCTTGCTCCCACGCCAACTTCTCCTTCCAGCTCTGTGAAGCCCTCCGTCGGTTCCGCTTCCGGCCCCACCTCCGATTGCCATTAGCGTTAGGGTTAGGGTTAGGGTTAGGGTTAGGAGAAGGACAAAGCGTGGAGACAAAAATGGAGTGGGGTGGCCAAGGGCATGCCAAAGCACATGCGGGGCTACAGCAAGCTTGCTCCCACGCCAACTTCTCCTTCCAGCTCTGTGAAGCCCTCCGTCGGTTCCGCTTCCGGCCCCACCTCCGATTGCCATTAGCGTTAGGGTTAGGGTTAGGGTTAGGGTTAGGAGAAGGACAAAGCGTGGAGACAAAAATGGAGTGGGGTGGCCAAGGGCATGCCAAAGCACATGCGGGGCTACAGCAAGCTTGCTCCCACGCCAACTTCTCCTTCCAGCTCTGTGAAGCCCTCCGGTCGGTTCCGCTTCCGGCCCCACCTCCGATTGCCATTAGCGTTAGGGTTAGGGTTAGGGTTAGGAGAAGGACAAAGCGTGGAGACAAAAATGGAGTGGGGTGGCCAAGGGCATGCCAAAGCACATGCGGGGCTACAGCAAGCTTGCTCCCACGCCAACTTCTCCTTCCAGCTCTGTGAAGCCCTCCGTCGGTTCCGCTTCCGGCCCCACCTCCGATTGCCATTAGCGTTTAGGGTTGAGGGTTAGGGTTAGGGTTAGGAGAAGGACAAAGCGTGGAGACAAAAATGGAGTGGGGTGGCCAAGGGCATGCCAAAGCACATGCGGGGCTACAGCAAGCTTGCTCCCACGCCAACTTCTCCTTCCAGCTCTGTGAAGCCCTCCGTCGGTTCCGCTTCCGGCCCCACCTCCGATTGCCATTAGCGTTAGGGTTAGGGTTAGGGTTAGGGTTAGGAGAAGGACAAAGCGTGGAGACAAAAATGGAGTGGGGTGGCCAAGGGCATGCCAAAGCACATGCGGGGCTACAGCAAGCTTGCTCCCACGCCAACTTCTCCTTCCAGCTCTGTGAAGCCCTCCGTCGGTTCCGCTTCCGGCCCCACCTCCGATTGCCATTAGCTTTAGGGTTAGGGTTAGGGTTAGGGTTAGGAGAAGGACAAAGCGTGGAGACAAAAATGGAGTGGGGTGGCCAAGGGCATGCCAAAGCACATGCGGGGCTACAGCAAGCTTGCTCCCACGCCAACTTCTCCTTCCAGCTCTGTGAAGCCCTCCGTCGGTTCCGCTTCCGGCCCCACCTCCGATTGCCATTAGCGTTAGGGTTAGGGTTAGGGTTAGGGTTAGGGTTAGGAGAAGGACAAAGCGTGGAGACAAAAATGGAGTGGGGTGGCCAAGGGCATGCCAAAGCACATGCGGGGCTACAGCAAGCTTGCTCCCACGCCAACTTCTCCTTCCAGCTCTGTGAAGCCCTCCGTCGGTTCCGCTTCCGGCCCCACCTCCGATTGCCATTAGCGTTAGGGTTAGGGTTAGGGTTAGGGTTAGGAGAAGGACAAAGCGTGGAGACAAAAATGGAGTGGGGTGGCCAAGGGCATGCCAAAGCACATGCGGGGCTACAGCAAGCTTGCTCCCACGCCAACTTCTCCTTCCAGCTCTGTGAAGCCCTCCGTCGGTTCCGCTTCCGGCCCCACCTCCGATTGCCATAGCGTTAGGGTTAGGGTTAGGGTTAGGGTTAGGGTTAGGAGAAGGACCAAAGCGTGGAGACAAAAATGGAGTGGGGTGGCCAAGGGCATGCCAAAGCACATGCGGGGCTACAGCAAGCTTGCTCCCACGCCAACTTCTCCTTCCAGCTCTGTGAAGCCCTCGGTCGGTTCCGCTTCCGGCCCCACCTCCGATTGCCATTAGCGTTAGGGTTAGGGTTAGGGTTAGGGTTAGGGTTAGGAGAAGGACAAAGCGTGGAGACAAAAATGGAGTGGGGTGGCCAAGGGCATGCCAAAGCACATGCGGGGCTACAGCAAGCTTGCTCCCACGCCAACTTCTCCTTCCACCTCTGTGAAGCCCTCCGTCCGGTTCCGCTTCCGGCCCCACCTCCGATTGCCTATTAGGATTAGGGTTAGGGTTAGGGTTAGGAGAAGGACACAGCGTGGAGACAAAAATGGAGTGGGGTGGCCAAGGGCATGCCAAAGCACATGCGGGGCTACAGCAAGCTTGCTCCCACGCCAACTTCTCCTTCCAGCTCTGTGAAGCCCTCCGTCGGTTCCGCTTCCGGCCCCACCTCCGATTGCCATTAGCGTTAGGGTTAGGGTTAGGGTTAGGGTTAGGAGAAGGACAAAGCGTGGAGACAAAAATGGAGTGGGGTGGCCAAGGGCATGCCAAAGCACATGCGGGGCTACAGCAAGCTTGCTCCCACGCCAACTTCTCCTTCCAGCTCTGTGAAGCCCTCCGGTCGGTTCCGCTTCCGGCCCCACCTCCGATTGCCATTAGCGTTAGGGTTAGGGTTAGGGTTAGGGTTAGGAGAAGGACAAAGCGTGGAGACAAAAATGGAGTGGGGTGGCCAAGGGCATGCCAAAGCACATGCGGGGCTACAGCAAGCTTGCTCCCACGCCAACTTCTCCTTCCAGCTCTGTGAAGCCCTCGGTCTTGGTTCCGCCTTCCGGCCCCACCTCCGATTGCCATTAGGGTTAGGGTTAGGGTTAGGGTTAGGGTTAAGGAAAAGGAGAGGCGTGGAGACAAAAATGGAGTGGGGTGGCCAAGGGCATGCCAAAGCACATGCGGGGCTACAGCAAGCTTGCTCCCACGCCAACTTCTCCTTCCAGCTCTGTGAAGCCCTCCGTCGGTTCCGCTTCCGGCCCCACCTCCGATTGCCATTAGCGTTAGGGTTAGGGTTAGGGTTAGGGTTAGGGTTAGGAGAAGGACAAAGCGTGGAGACAAAAATGGAGTGGGGTGGCCAAGGGCATGCCAAAGCACATGCGGGGCTACAGCAAGCTTGCTCCCACGCCAACTTCTCCTTCCAGCTCTGTGAAGCCCTCCGTCGGTTCCGCTTCCGGCCCCACCTCCGATTGCCATTAGCGTTAGGGTTAGGGTTAGGTTAGGAGAAGGACAAAGCGTGGAGACAAAAATGGAGTGGGGTGGCCAAGGGCATGCCAAAGCACATGCGGGGCTACAGCAAGCTTGCTCCCACGCCAACTTCTCCTTCCAGCTCTGTGAAGCCCTCCGTCGGTTCCGCTTCCGGCCCCACCTCCGATTGCCATTAGCGTTAGGGTTAGGGTTAGGGTTAGGGTTAGGAGAAGGACAAAGCGTGGAGACAAAAATGGAGTGGGGTGGCCAAGGGCATGCCAAAGCACATGCGGGGCTACAGCAAGCTTGCTCCCACGCCAACTTCTCCTTCCAGCTCTGTGAAGCCCTCCGTCGGTTCCGCTTCCGGCCCCACCTCCGATTGCCATTAGGGTTAGGGTTAGGGTTAGGGTTAGGGTTAGGAGAAGGACAAAGCGTGGAGACAAAAATGGAGTGGGGTGGCCAAGGGCATGCCAAAGCACATGCGGGGCTACAGCAAGCTTGCTCCCACGCCAACTTCTCCTTCCAGCTCTGTGAAGCCCTCCGTCGGTTCCGCTTCCGGCCCCACCTCCGATTGCCATTTTGGGTTAGCGTTAGGGTTAGGGTTAGGTTAGGAGAAGGACAAAGCGTGGAGACAAAAATGGAGTGGGGTGGCCAAGGGCATGCCAAAGCACATGCGGGGCTACAGCAAGCTTGCTCCCACGCCAACTTCTCCTTCCAGCTCTGTGAAGCCCTCCGTCGGTTCCGCTTCCGGCCCCACCTCCGATTGCCATTAGCGTTAGGGTTAGGGTTAGGGTTAGGGTTAGGGTTAGGAGAAGGACAAAGCGTGGAGACAAAAATGGAGTGGGGTGGCCAAGGGCATGCCAAAGCACATGCGGGGCTACAGCAAGCTTGCTCCCACGCCAACTTCTCCTTCCAGCTCTGTGAAGCCCTCCGTCGGTTCCGCTTCCGGCCCCACCTCCAATTGCCATTAGGGTTAGGGTTAGGGTTAGGGTTAGGTAGAAGGACACAGCGTGGAGACAAAAATGGAGTGGGGTGGCCAAGGGCATGCCAAAGCACATGCGGGGCTACAGCAAGCTTGCTCCCACGCCAACTTCTCCTTCCAGCTCTGTGAAGCCCTCCGTCGGTTCCGCTTCCGGCCCCACCTCCGATTGCCATTAGCGTTAGGGTTAGGGTTAGGGTTAGGGTTAGGGTTAGGAGAAGGACAAAGCGTGGAGACAAAAATGGAGTGGGGTGGCCAAGGGCATGCCAAAGCACATGCGGGGCTACAGCAAGCTTGCTCCCACGCCAACTTCTCCTTCCAGCTCTGTGAAGCCCTCCGTCGGTTCCGCTTCCGGCCCCACCTCCGATTGCCATTTAGCCGTTACCGTTAGGGTTAGGGTTAGGGTTAGGGTTAGGAGAAGGACAAAGCGTGGAGACAAAAATGGAGTGGGGTGGCCAAGGGCATGCCAAAGCAGATGCGGGGCTACAGCAAGCTTGCTCCCACGCCAACTTCTCCTTCCAGCTCTGTGAAGCCCTCCGTCGGTTTCGCTTCCGGCCCCACCTCCGATTGCCATTAGCGTTAGGGTTAGGGTTAGGGTTAGGGTTAGGAGAAGGACAAAGCGTGGAGACAAAAATGGAGTGGGGTGGCCAAGGGCATGCCAAAGCACATGCGGGGCTACAGCAAGCTTGCTCCCACGCCAACTTCTCCTTCCAGCCTCTGTGAAGCCCTCCGTCGGTTCCGCTTCCGGCCCCACCTCCGATTGCCATTAGCGTTAGGGTTAGGGTTAGGGTTAGGGTTAGGAGAAGGACAAAGCGTGGAGACAAAAATGGAGTGGGGTGGCCAAGGGCATGCCAAAGCACATGCGGGGCTACAGCAAGCTTGCTCCCACGCCAACTTCTCCTTCCAGCTCTGTGAAGCCCTCCGTCGGTTCCGCTTCCGGCCCCACCTCCGATTGCCATTAGGGTTAGGGTTAGGGTTAGGGTTAGGGTTAGGGAGAAGGACAAAGCGTGGAGACAAAAATGGAGTGGGGTGGCCAAGGGCATGCCAAAGCACATGCGGGGCTACAGCAAGCTTGCTCCCACGCCAACTTCTCCTTCCACCTCTGTGAAGCCCTCCGTCGGTTCCGCTTCCGGCCCCACCTCCGATTGCCATTAGCGTTAGGGTTAGGGTTAGGGTTAGGGTTAGGAGAAGGACAAAGCGTGGAGACAAAAATGGAGTGGGGTGGCCAAGGGCATGCCAAAGCACATGCGGGGCTACAGCAAGCTTGCTCCCACGCCAACTTCTCCTTCCACCCTCTCTGTGAAGCCCTCCGTCGTTCCGCTTCCGGCCCCACCTCCGATTGCCATTAGCGTTAGGGTTAGGGTTAGGGTTAGGGTTAGGAGAAGGACAAAGCGTGGAGACAAAAATGGAGTGGGGTGGCCAAGGGCATGCCAAAGCACATGCGGGGCTACAGCAAGCTTGCTCCCACGCCAACTTCTCCTTCCAGCTCTGTGAAGCCCTCCGTCGGTTCCGCTTCCGGCCCCACCTCTGATTGCCATTAGGGTTAGGGTTAGGGTTAGGGTTAGGGTTAGGAGAAGGACAAAGCGTGGAGACAAAAATGGAGTGGGGTGGCCAAGGGCATGCCAAAGCACATGCGGGGCTACAGCAAGCTTGCTCTCACGCCAACTTCTCCTTCCAGCTCTGTGAAGCCCTCCGTCGGTTCCGCTTCCGGCCCCACCTCCGATTGCCATTAGCGTTAGGGTTAGGGTTAGGGTTAGGGTTAGGGTTAGGAGAAGGAGAGGGCGTGGAGACAAAAATGGAGTGGGGTGGCCAAGGGCATGCCAAAGCACATGCGGGGCTACAGCAAGCTTGCTCCCACGCCAACTTCTCCTTCCAGCTCTGTGAAGCCCTCCGTCAGTTCCGCTTCCGGCCCCACCTCCGATTGCCATTAGGGGTTAGGGTTAGGGTTAGGGTTAGGAGAAGGACAAAGCGTGGAGACAAAAATGGAGTGGGGTGGCCAAGGGCATGCCAAAGCACATGCGGGGCTACAGCAAGCTTGCTCCCACGCCAACTTCTCCTTCCACCTCTGTGAAGCCCTCCGTCGGTTCCGCTTCCGGCCCCACCTCCGATTGCCATTAGCGTTAGGGTTAGGGTTAGGGTTAGGGTTAGGAGAAGGACAAAGCGTGGAGACAAAAATGGAGTGGGGTGGCCAAGGGCATGCCAAAGCACATGCGGGGCTACAGCAAGCTTGCTCCCACGCCAACTTCTCCTTCCAGCTCTGTGAAGCCCTCCGTCGGTTCCGCTTCCGGCCCCACCTCCGATTGCCATTAGCGTTAGGGTTAGGGTTAGGGTTAGGGTTAGGAGAAGGACAAAGCGTGGAGACAAAAATGGAGTGGGGTGGCCAAGGGCATGCCAAAGCACATGCGGGGCTACAGCAAGCTTGCTCCCACGCCAACTTCTCCTTCCAGCTCTGTGAAACCCTCCGGTCGGTTCCGCTTCCGGCCCCACCTCCGATTGCCATTAGCGTTAGGGTTAGGGTTAGGGTTAGGGTTAGGAGAAGGACAAAGCGTGGAGACAAAAATGGAGTGGGGTGGCCAAGGGCATGCCAAAGCACATGCGGGGCTACAGCAAGCTTGCTCCCACGCCAACTTCTCCTTCCACCTCTGTAAAGCCTTCCGTCGGTTCCGCTTCCGGCCCCACCTCCGATTGCCATTAGCGTTAGGGTTAGGGTTAGGGTTAGGGTTAGGGTTAGGAGAAGGACAAAGCGTGGAGACAAAAATGGAGTGGGGTGGCCAAGGGCATGCCAAAGCACATGCGGGGCTACAGCAAGCTTGCTCCCACGCCAACTTCTCCTTCCAGCTCTGTGAAGCCCTCCGTTGGTTCCGCTTCCGGCCCCACCTCCGATTGCCATTAGCGTTAGGGTTAGGGTTAGGGTTAGGGTTAGGGTTAGGGTTAGGAGAAGGACAAAGCGTGGAGACAAAAATGGAGTGGGGTGGCCAAGGGCATGCCAAAGCACATGCGGGGCTACAGCAAGCTTGCTCCCACGCCAACTTCTCCTTCCAGCTCTGTGAAGCCCTCCGTCGGTTCCGCTTCCGGCCCCACCTCCGATTGCCATTAGCGTTAGGGTTAGGGTTAGGGTTAGGAGAAGGACAAAGCGTGGAGACAAAAATGGAGTGGGGTGGCCAAGGGCATGCCAAAGCACATGCGGGGCTACAGCAAGCTTGCTCCCACGCCAACTTCTCCTTCCAGCTCTGTGAAGCCCTCCGTCGGTTCCGCTTCCGGCCCCACCTCCGATTGCCATTAGCGTTAGGGTTAGGGTTAGGGTTAGGGTTAGGAGAAGGACAAAGCGTGGAGACAAAAATGGAGTGGGGTGGCCAAGGGCATGCCAAAGCACATGCGGGGCTACAGCAAGCTTGCTCCCACGCCAACTTCTCCTTCCAGCTCTGTGAAGCCCTCCGTCGGTTGCGCTTCCGGCCCCACCTCCGATTGCCATTAGGGTTAGGGTTAGGGTTAGGGTTAGGGTTAGGAGAAGGACAAAGCGTGGAGACAAAAATGGAGTGGGGTGGCCAAGGGCATGCCAAAGCACATGCGGGGCTACAGCAAGCTTGCTCCCACGCCAACTTCTCCTTCCAGCTCTGTGAAGCCCTCCGTCGGTTCCGCTTCCGGCCCCACCTCCGATTGCCATTAGGGTTAGGGTTAGGGTTAGGGTTAGGGTTAGGAGAAGGACAAAGCGTGGAGACAAAAATGGAGTGGGGTGGCCAAGGGCATGCCAAAGCACATGCGGGGCTACAGCAAGCTTGCTCCCACGCCAACTTCTCCTTCCAGCTCTGTGAAGCCCTCCGTCGGTTCCGCTTCCGGCCCCACCTCCGATTGCCATTAGCGTTAGGGTTAGGGTTAGGGTTAGGAGAAGGACAAAGCGTGGAGACAAAAATGGAGTGGGGTGGCCAAGGGCATGCCAAAGCACATGCGGGGCTACAGCAAGCTTGCTCCCACGCCAACTTCTCCTTCCAGCTCTGTGAAGCCCTCCGTCGGTTCCGCTTCCAGCCCCACGTCCGATTGCCATTAGCGTTAGGGTTAGGGTTAGGGTTAGGGTTAGGAGAAGGACAAAGCGTGGAGACAAAAATGGAGTGGGGTGGCCAAGGGCATGCCAAAGCACATGCGGGGCTACAGCAAGCTTGCTCCCACGCCAACTTCTCCTTCCAGCTCTGTGAAGCCCTCCGTCGGTTCCGCTTCCGGCCCCACCTCCGATTGCCATTAGTGTTAGGGTTAGGGTTAGGGTTAGGGTTAGGAAAAGGAGAGGGCGTGGAGACAAAAATGGAGTGGGGTGGCCAAGGGCATGCCAAAGCACATGCGGGGCTACAGCAAGCTTGCTCCCACGCCAACTTCTCCTTCCAGCTCTGTGAAGCCCTCCGTCGGTTCCGCTTCCGGCCCCACCTCCGATTGCCATTAGGGTTAGGGTTAGGGTTAGGGTTAGGGTTAGGAGAAGGACAAAGCGTGGAGACAAAAATGGAGTGGGGTGGCCAAGGGCATGCCAAAGCACATGCGGGGCTACAGCAAGCTTGCTCCCACGCCAACTTCTCCTTCCAGCTCTGTGAAGCCCTCCGTCGGTTTCGCTTCCGGCCCCACCTCCGATTGCCATTAGCGTTAGGGTTAGGGTTAGGGTTAGGGTTAGGAGAAGGACAAAGCGTGGAGACAAAAATGGAGTGGGGTGGCCAAGGGCATGCCAAAGCACATGCGGGGCTACAGCAAGCTTGCTCCCACGCCAACTTCTCCTTCCAGCTCTGTGAAGCACTCCGTCGGTTCCGCTTCCGGCCCCACCTCCGATTGCCATTAGCGTTAGGGTTAGGGTTAGGGTTAGGGTTAGGAGAAGGACAAAGCGTGGAGACAAAAATGGAGTGGGGTGGCCAAGGGCATGCCAAAGCACATGCGGGGCTACAGCAAGCTTGCTCCCACGCCAACTTCTCCTTCCAGCTCTGTGAAGCCCTCCGTCGGTTCCGCTTCCGGCCCCACCTCCGATTGCCATTAGCGTTAGGGTTAGGGTTAGGGTTAGGGTTAGGAGAAGGACAAAGCGTGGAGACAAAAATGGAGTGGGGTGGCCAAGGGCATGCCAAAGCACATGCGGGGCTACAGCAAGCTTGCTCCCACGCCAACTTCTCCTTCCAGCTCTGTGAAGCCCTCCGTCGGTTCCGCTTCCGGCCCCACCTCCGATTGCCATTAGCGTTAGGGTTAGGGTTAGGGTTAGGGTTAGGAGAAGGACAAAGCGTGGAGACAAAAATGGAGTGGGGTGGCCAAGGGCATGCCAAAGCACATGCGGGGCTACAGCAAGCTTGCTCCCACGCCAACTTCTCCTTCCAGCTCTGTGAAGCCCTCCGTCGGTTCCGCTTCCGGCCCCACCTCCGATTGCCATTAGCGTTAGGGTTAGGGTTAGGGTTAGGGTTAGGAGAAGGACAAAGCGTGGAGACAAAAATGGAGTGGGGTGGCCAAGGGCATGCCAAAGCACATGCGGGGCTACAGCAAGCTTGCTCCCACGCCAACTTCTCCTTCCAGCTCTGTGAAGCCCTCCGTCGGTTCCGCTTCCGGCCCCACCTCCGATTGCCATTAGCGTTAGGGTTAGGGTTAGGGTTAGGGTTAGGAGAAGGACAAAGCGTGGAGACAAAAATGGAGTGGGGTGGCCAAGGGCATGCCAAAGCACATGCGGGGCTACAGCAAGCTTGCTCCCACGCCAACTTCTCCTTCCAGCTCTGTGAAGCCCTCGGTCGGTTCCGCTTCCGGCCCCACCTCCGATTGCCATTAGCGTTAGGGTTAGGGTTAGGGTTAGGAGAAGGACAAAGCGTGGAGACAAAAATGGAGTGGGGTGGCCAAGGGCATGCCAAAGCACATGCGGGGCTACAGCAAGCTTGCTCCCACGCCAACTTCTCCTTCCAGCTCTGTGAAGCCCTCCGTCGGTTCCGCTTCCGGCCCCACCTCCGATTGCCATTAGCGTTAGGGTTAGGGTTAGGGTTAGGAGAAGGACAAAGCGTGGAGACAAAAATGGAGTGGGGTGGCCAAGGGCATGCCAAAGCACATGCGGGGCTACAGCAAGCTTGCTCCCACGCCAACTTCTCCTTCCAGCTCTGTGAAGCCCTCCGTCGGTTCCGCTTCCGGCCCCACCTCCGATTGCCATTAGCGTTAGGGTTAGGGTTAGGGTTAGGGTTAGGAGAAGGACAAAGCGTGGAGACAAAAATGGAGTGGGGTGGCCAAGGGCATGCCAAAGCACATGCGGGGCTACAGCAAGCTTGCTCCCACGCCAACTTCTCCTTCCAGCTCTGTGAAGCCCTCCGTCGGTTCCGCTTCCGGCCCCACCTCCAATTGCCATTAGCTTTAGGGTTAGGGTTAGGGTTAGGGTTAGGAGAAGGACAAAGCGTGGAGACAAAAATGGAGTGGGGTGGCCAAGGGCATGCCAAAGCACATGCGGGGCTACAGCAAGCTTGCTCCCACGCCAACTTCTCCTTCCAGCTCTGTGAAGCCCTCCGTCGGTTCCGCTTCCGGCCCCACCTCCGATTGCCATTAGCGTTAGGGTTAGGGTTAGGGTTAGGGTTAGGGTTAGGAGAAGGACAAAGCGTGGAGACAAAAATGGAGTGGGGTGGCCAAGGGCATGCCAAAGCACATGCGGGGCTACAGCAAGCTTGCTCCCACGCCAACTTCTCCTTCCAGCTCTGTGAAGCCCTCCGTCGGTTCCGCTTCCGGCCCCACCTCCGATTGCCATTAGCGTTAGGGTTAGGGTTAGGGTTAGGGTTAGGAGAAGGACAAAGCGTGGAGACAAAAATGGAGTGGGGTGGCCAAGGGCATGCCAAAGCACATGCGGGGCTACAGCAAGCTTGCTCCCACGCCAACTTCTCCTTCCAGCTCTGTGAAGCCCTCGGTCCGTTCCGCTTCCGGCCCCACCTCCGATTGCCATTAGGGTTAGGGTTAGGGTTAGGGTTAGGGTTAGGAGAAGGAGAGGGCGTGGAGACAAAAATGGAGTGGGGTGGCCAAGGGCATGCCAAAGCACATGCGGGGCTACAGCAAGCTTGCTCCCACGCCAACTTCTCCTTCCAGCTCTGTGAAGCCCTCGGTCGGTTCCGCTTCCGGCCCCACCTCCGATTGCCATTAGCGTTAGGGTTAGGGTTAGGGTTAGGGTTAGGGTTAGGAGAAGGACAAAGCGTGGAGACAAAAATGGAGTGGGGTGGCCAAGGGCATGCCAAAGCACATGCGGGGCTACAGCAAGCTTGCTCCCACGCCAACTTCTCCTTCCACCTTTGTGAAGCCCTCCGCCGGTTCCGCTTCCGGCCCCACATTCAATTGCCATTAGGATTAGGGTTAGGGTTAGGGTTAGGAGAAGGACACAGCGTGGAGACAAAAATGGAGTGGGGTGGCCAAGGGCATGCCAAAGCACATGCGGGGCTACAGCAAGCTTGCTCCCACGCCAACTTCTCCTTCCAGCTCTGTGAAGCCCTCCGTCGGTTCCGCTTCCGGCCCCACCTCCGATTGCCATTAGCGTTAGGGTTAGGGTTAGGGTTAGGGTTAGGGTTAGGAGAAGGAGAGGGCGTGGAGACAAAAATGGAGTGGGGTGGCCAAGGGCATGCCAAAGCACATGCGGGGCTACAGCAAGCTTGCTCCCACGCCAACTTCTCCTTCCAGCTCTGTGAAGCCCTCCGTCGGTTCCGCTTCCGGCCCCACCTCCGATTGCCATTAGGGTTAGGGCTAGGGTTAGGGTTAGGGTTAGGAGAAGGACAAAGCGTGGAGACAAAAATGGAGTGGGGTGGCCAAGGGCATGCCAAAGCACATGCGGGGCTACAGCAAGCTTGCTCCCACGCCAACTTCTCCTTCCAGCTCTGTGAAGCCCTCCGTCGGTTCCGCTTCCGGCCCCACCTCCGATTGCCATTAGCGTTAGGGTTAGGGTTAGGGTTAGGGTTAGGAGAAGGACAAAGCGTGGAGACAAAAATGGAGTGGGGTGGCCAAGGGCATGCCAAAGCACATGCGGGGCTACAGCAAGCTTGCTCCCACGCCAACTTCTCCTTCCAGCTCTGTGAAGCCCTCGGTCCGTTCCGTTTCCGGCCCCACCTCCGATTGCCATTAGGGTTAGGGTTAGGGTTAGGGTTAGGGTTAGGAAAAGGAGAGGGCGTGGAGACAAAAATGGAGTGGGGTGGCCAAGGGCATGCCAAAGCACATGCGGGGCTACAGCAAGCTTGCTCCCACGCCAACTTCTCCTTCCAGCTCTGTGAAGCCCTCCGTCGGTTCCGCTTCCGGCCCCACCTCCGATTGCCATTAGCGTTAGGGTTAGGGTTAGGGTTAGGGTTAGGGTTAGGAGAAGGACAAAGCGTGGAGACAAAAATGGAGTGGGGTGGCCAAGGGCATGCCAAAGCACATGCGGGGCTACAGCAAGCTTGCTCCCACGCCAACTTCTCCTTCCAGCTCTGTGAAGCCCTCCGTCGGTTCCGCTTCCGGCCCCACCTCCGATTGCCATTAGCGTTAGGGTTAGGGTTAGGGTTAGGAGAAGGACAAAGCGTGGAGACAAAAATGGAGTGGGGTGGCCAAGGGCATGCCAAAGCACATGCGGGGCTACAGCAAGCTTGCTCCCACGCCAACTTCTCCTTCCAGCTCTGTGAAGCCCTCCGTCGGTTCCGCTTCCGGCCCCACCTCCGATTGCCATTAGGGTTAGGGTTAGGGTTAGGGTTAGGGTTAGGAGAAGGACAAAGCGTGGAGACAAAAATGGAGTGGGGTGGCCAAGGGCATGCCAAAGCACATGCGGGGCTACAGCAAGCTTGCTCCCACGCCAACTTCTCCTTCCAGCTCTGTGAAGCCCTCGGTCGGTTCCGCTTCCGGCCCCACCTCCGATTGCCATTAGGGTTAGGGTTAGGGTTAGGGTTAGGGTTAGGAGAAGGACAAAGCGTGGAGACAAAAATGGAGTGGGGTGGCCAAGGGCATGCCAAAGCACATGCGGGGCTACAGCAAGCTTGCTCCCACGCCAACTTCTCCTTCCAGCTCTGTGAAGCCCTCGGTCCGTTCCGCTTCCGGCCCCACCTCCGATTGCCATTAGGGTTAGGGTTAGGGTTAGGGTTAGGGTTAGGAAAAGGAGAGGGCGTGGAGACAAAAATGGAGTGGGGTGGCCAAGGGCATGCCAAAGCACATGCGGGGCTACAGCAAGCTTGCTCCCACGCCAACTTCTCCTTCCAGCTCTGTGAAGCCCTCCGTCGGTTCCGCTTCCGGCCCCACCTCCGATTGCCATTAGCGTTAGGGTTAGGGTTAGGGTTAGGGTTAGGGTTAGGAGAAGGACAAAGCGTGGAGACAAAAATGGAGTGGGGTGGCCAAGGGCATGCCAAAGCACATGCGGGGCTACAGCAAGCTTGCTCCCACGCCAACTTCTCCTTCCAGCTCTGTGAAGCCCTCCGTCGGTTCCGCTTCCGGCCCCACCTCCAATTGCCATTAGGGTTAGGGTTAGGGTTAGGGTTAGGAGAAGGACACAGCGTGGAGACAAAAATGGAGTGGGGTGGCCAAGGGCATGCCAAAGCACATGCGGGGCTACAGCAAGCTTGCTCCCACGCCAACTTCTCCTTCCAGCTCTGTGAAGCCCTCCGTCGGTTCCGCTTCCGGCCCCACCTCCGATTGCCATTAGCGTTAGGGTTAGGGTTAGGGTTAGGGTTAGGGTTAGGAGAAGGACAAAGCGTGGAGACAAAAATGGAGTGGGGTGGCCAAGGGCATGCCAAAGCACATGCGGGGCTACAGCAAGCTTGCTCCCACGCCAACTTCTCCTTCCAGCTCTGTGAAGCCCTCCGTCGGTTCCGCTTCCGGCCCCACCTCCGATTGCCATTAGGGTTAGGGTTAGGGTTAGGGTTAGGGTTAGGAGAAGGACAAAGCGTGGAGACAAAAATGGAGTGGGGTGGCCAAGGGCATGCCAAAGCACATGCGGGGCTACAGCAAGCTTGCTCCCACGCCAACTTCTCCTTCCAGCTCTGTGAAGCCCTCCGTCGGTTTCGCTTCCGGCCCCACCTCCGATTGCCATTAGCGTTAGGGTTAGGGTTAGGGTTAGGGTTAGGAGAAGGACAAAGCGTGGAGACAAAAATGGAGTGGGGTGGCCAAGGGCATGCCAAAGCACATGCGGGGCTACAGCAAGCTTGCTCCCACGCCAACTTCTCCTTCCACCTCTGTGAAGCCCTCCGTCGGTTCCGCTTCCGGCCCCACCTCCGATTGCCATTAGCGTTAGGGTTAGGGTTAGGGTTAGGGTTAGGAGAAGGACAAAGCGTGGAGACAAAAATGGAGTGGGGTGGCCAAGGGCATGCCAAAGCACATGCGGGGCTACAGCAAGCTTGCTCCCACGCCAACTTCTCCTTCCAGCTCTGTGAAGCCCTCCGTCGGTTCCGCTTCCGGCCCCACCTCCGATTGCCATTAGCGTTAGGGTTAGGGTTAGGGTTAGGGTTAGGAGAAGGACAAAGCGTGGAGACAAAAATGGAGTGGGGTGGCCAAGGGCATGCCAAAGCACATGCGGGGCTACAGCAAGCTTGCTCCCACGCCAACTTCTCCTTCCAGCTCTGTGAAGCCCTCCGTCGGTTCCGCTTCCGGCCCCACCTCCGATTGCCATTAGCGTTAGGGTTAGGGTTAGGGTTAGGGTTAGGAGAAGGACAAAGCGTGGAGACAAAAATGGAGTGGGGTGGCCAAGGGCATGCCAAAGCACATGCGGGGCTACAGCAAGCTTGCTCCCACGCCAACTTCTCCTTCCAGCTCTGTGAAGCCTTCCGTCGGTTCCGCTTCCGGCCCCACCTCCGATTGCCATTAGCGTTAGGGTTAGGGTTAGGGTTAGGGTTAGGGTTAGGAGAAGGACAAAGCGTGGAGACAAAAATGGAGTGGGGTGGCCAAGGGCATGCCAAAGCACATGCGGGGCTACAGCAAGCTTGCTCCCACGCCAACTTCTCCTTCCAGCTCTGTGAAGCCCTCCGTTGGTTCCGCTTCCGGCCCCACCTCCGATTGCCATTAGCGTTAGGGTTAGGGTTAGGGTTAGGGTTAGGGTTAGGGTTAGGAGAAGGACAAAGCGTGGAGACAAAAATGGAGTGGGGTGGCCAAGGGCATGCCAAAGCACATGCGGGGCTACAGCAAGCTTGCTCCCACGCCAACTTCTCCTTCCAGCTCTGTGAAGCCCTCCGTCGGTTCCGCTTCCGGCCCCACCTCCGATTGCCATTAGCGTTAGGGTTAGGGTTAGGGTTAGGAGAAGGACAAAGCGTGGAGACAAAAATGGAGTGGGGTGGCCAAGGGCATGCCAAAGCACATGCGGGGCTACAGCAAGCTTGCTCCCACGCCAACTTCTCCTTCCAGCTCTGTGAAGCCCTCCGTCGGTTCCGCTTCCGGCCCCACCTCCGATTGCCATTAGCGTTAGGGTTAGGGTTAGGGTTAGGGTTAGGAAAAGGAGAGGGCGTGGAGACAAAAATGGAGTGGGGTGGCCAAGGGCATGCCAAAGCACATGCGGGGCTACAGCAAGCTTGCTCCCACGCCAACTTCTCCTTCCAGCTCTGTGAAGCCCTCGGTCGGTTCCGCTTCCGGCCCCACCTCCGATTGCCATTAGGGTTAGGGTTAGGGTTAGGGTTAGGGTTAGGAGAAGGACAAAGCGTGGAGACAAAAATGGAGTGGGGTGGCCAAGGGCATGCCAAAGCACATGCGGGGCTACAGCAAGCTTGCTCCCACGCCAACTTCTCCTTCCACCTCTGTAAAGCCTTCCGTCGGTTCCGCTTCCGGCCCCACCTCCGATTGCCATTAGCGTTAGGGTTAGGGTTAGGGTTAGGGTTAGGAGAAGGACAAAGCGTGGAGACAAAAATGGAGTGGGGTGGCCAAGGGCATGCCAAAGCACATGCGGGGCTACAGCAAGCTTGCTCCCACGCCAACTTCTCCTTCCAGCTCTGTGAAGCCCTCCGTCGGTTCCGCTTCCGGCCCCACCTCTGATTGCCATTAGGGTTAGGGTTAGGGTTAGGGTTAGGGTTAGGAGAAGGACAAAGCGTGGAGACAAAAATGGAGTGGGGTGGCCAAGGGCATGCCAAAGCACATGCGGGGCTACAGCAAGCTTGCTCTCACGCCAACTTCTCCTTCCAGCTCTGTGAAGCCCTCCGTCGGTTCCGCTTCCGGCCCCACCTCCGATTGCCATTAGCGTTAGGGTTAGGGTTAGGGTTAGGGTTAGGGTTAGGAGAAGGAGAGGGCGTGGAGACAAAAATGGAGTGGGGTGGCCAAGGGCATGCCAAAGCACATGCGGGGCTACAGCAAGCTTGCTCCCACGCCAACTTCTCCTTCCAGCTCTGTGAAGCCCTCCGTCAGTTCCGCTTCCGGCCCCACCTCCGATTGCCATTAGGGTTAGGGTTAGGGTTAGGGTTAGGAGAAGGACAAAGCGTGGAGACAAAAATGGAGTGGGGTGGCCAAGGGCATGCCAAAGCACATGCGGGGCTACAGCAAGCTTGCTCCCACGCCAACTTCTCCTTCCACCTCTGTGAAGCCCTCCGTCGGTTCCGCTTCCGGCCCCACCTCCGATTGCCATTAGCGTTAGGGTTAGGGTTAGGGTTAGGGTTAGGAGAAGGACAAAGCGTGGAGACAAAAATGGAGTGGGGTGGCCAAGGGCATGCCAAAGCACATGCGGGGCTACAGCAAGCTTGCTCCCACGCCAACTTCTCCTTCCAGCTCTGTGAAGCCCTCCGTCGGTTCCGCTTCCGGCCCCACCTCCGATTGCCATTAGCGTTAGGGTTAGGGTTAGGGTTAGGGTTAGGAGAAGGACAAAGCGTGGAGACAAAAATGGAGTGGGGTGGCCAAGGGCATGCCAAAGCACATGCGGGGCTACAGCAAGCTTGCTCCCACGCCAACTTCTCCTTCCACCTCTGTGAAGCCCTCCGTCGGTTCCGCTTCCGGCCCCACCTCCGATTGCCATTAGGGTTAGGGTTAGGGTTAGGGTTAGGGTTAGGAGAAGGACAAAGCGTGGAGACAAAAATGGAGTGGGGTGGCCAAGGGCATGCCAAAGCACATGCGGGGCTACAGCAAGCTTGCTCCCACGCCAACTTCTCCTTCCACCTCTGTAAAGCCTTCCGTCGGTTCCGCTTCCGGCCCCACCTCCGATTGCCATTAGCGTTAGGGTTAGGGTTAGGGTTAGGGTTAGGGTTAGGAGAAGGACAAAGCGTGGAGACAAAAATGGAGTGGGGTGGCCAAGGGCATGCCAAAGCACATGCGGGGCTACAGCAAGCTTGCTCCCACGCCAACTTCTCCTTCCAGCTCTGTGAAGCCCTCCGTTGGTTCCGCTTCCGGCCCCACCTCCGATTGCCATTAGCGTTAGGGTTAGGGTTAGGGTTAGGGTTAGGGTTAGGGTTAGGAGAAGGACAAAGCGTGGAGACAAAAATGGAGTGGGGTGGCCAAGGGCATGCCAAAGCACATGCGGGGCTACAGCAAGCTTGCTCCCACGCCAACTTCTCCTTCCAGCTCTGTGAAGCCCTCGGTCGGTTCCGCTTCCGGCCCCACCTCCGATTGCCATTAGGGTTAGGGTTAGGGTTAGGGTTAGGGTTAGGAGAAGGACAAAGCGTGGAGACAAAAATGGAGTGGGGTGGCCAAGGGCATGCCAAAGCACATGCGGGGCTACAGCAAGCTTGCTCCCACGCCAACTTCTCCTTCCACCTCTGTAAAGCCTTCCGTCGGTTCCGCTTCCGGCCCCACCTCCGATTGCCATTAGCGTTAGGGTTAGGGTTAGGAGAAGGACAAAGCGTGGAGACAAAAATGGAGTGGGGTGGCCAAGGGCATGCCAAAGCACATGCGGGGCTACAGCAAGCTTGCTCCCACGCCAACTTCTCCTTCCAGCTCTGTGAAGCCCTCCGTCGGTTCCGCTTCCGGCCCCACCTCTGATTGCCATTAGGGTTAGGGTTAGGGTTAGGGTTAGGGTTAGGAGAAGGACAAAGCGTGGAGACAAAAATGGAGTGGGGTGGCCAAGGGCATGCCAAAGCACATGCGGGGCTACAGCAAGCTTGCTCTCACGCCAACTTCTCCTTCCAGCTCTGTGAAGCCCTCCGTCGGTTCCGCTTCCGGCCCCACCTCCGATTGCCATTAGCGTTAGGGTTAGGGTTAGGGTTAGGGTTAGGGTTAGGAGAAGGAGAGGGCGTGGAGACAAAAATGGAGTGGGGTGGCCAAGGGCATGCCAAAGCACATGCGGGGCTACAGCAAGCTTGCTCCCACGCCAACTTCTCCTTCCAGCTCTGTGAAGCCCTCCGTCAGTTCCGCTTCCGGCCCCACCTCCGATTGCCATTAGGGTTAGGGTTAGGGTTAGGGTTAGGAGAAGGACAAAGCGTGGAGACAAAAATGGAGTGGGGTGGCCAAGGGCATGCCAAAGCACATGCGGGGCTACAGCAAGCTTGCTCCCACGCCAACTTCTCCTTCCACCTTTGTGAAGCCCTCCGCCGGTTCCGCTTCCGGCCCCACATTCAATTGCCATTAGGATTAGGGTTAGGGTTAGGGTTAGGAGAAGGACACAGCGTGGAGACAAAAATGGAGTGGGGTGGCCAAGGGCATGCCAAAGCACATGCGGGGCTACAGCAAGCTTGCTCCCACGCCAACTTCTCCTTCCAGCTCTGTGAAGCCCTCCGTCGGTTCCGCTTCCGGCCCCACCTCCGATTGCCATTAGCGTTAGGGTTAGGGTTAGGGTTAGGGTTAGGGTTAGGAGAAGGAGAGGGCGTGGAGACAAAAATGGAGTGGGGTGGCCAAGGGCATGCCAAAGCACATGCGGGGCTACAGCAAGCTTGCTCCCACGCCAACTTCTCCTTCCAGCTCTGTGAAGCCCTCCGTCGGTTCCGCTTCCGGCCCCACCTCCGATTGCCATTAGCGTTAGGGTTAGGGTTAGGGTTAGGGTTAGGAGAAGGACAAAGCGTGGAGACAAAAATGGAGTGGGGTGGCCAAGGGCATGCCAAAGCAGATGCGGGGCTACAGCAAGCTTGCTCCCACGCCAACTTCTCCTTCCAGCTCTGTGAAGCCCTCCGTCGGTTCCGCTTCCGGCCCCACCTCCGATTGCCATTAGGGTTAGGGTTAGGGTTAGGGTTAGGGTTAGGAGAAGGACAAAGCGTGGAGACAAAAATGGAGTGGGGTGGCCAAGGGCATGCCAAAGCACATGCGGGGCTACAGCAAGCTTGCTCCCACGCCAACTTCTCCTTCCAGCTCTGTGAAGCCCTCGGTCGGTTCCGCTTCCGGCCCCACCTCCGATTGCCATTAGCGTTAGGGTTAGGGTTAGGGTTAGGGTTAGGAGAAGGACAAAGCGTGGAGACAAAAATGGAGTGGGGTGGCCAAGGGCATGCCAAAGCACATGCGGGGCTACAGCAAGCTTGCTCCCACGCCAACTTCTCCTTCCAGCTCTGTGAAGCCCTCCGTCGGTTCCGCTTCCGGCCCCACCTCCGATTGCCATTAGCGTTAGGGTTAGGGTTAGGGTTAGGGTTAGGGTTAGGAGAAGGACAAAGCGTGGAGACAAAAATGGAGTGGGGTGGCCAAGGGCATGCCAAAGCACATGCGGGGCTACAGCAAGCTTGCTCCCACGCCAACTTCTCCTTCCAGCTCTGTGAAGCCCTCCGTCGGTTCCGCTTCCGGCCCCACCTCCAATTGCCATTAGGATTAGGGTTAGGGTTAGGGTTAGGAGAAGGACAAAGCGTGGAGACAAAAATGGAGTGGGGTGGCCAAGGGCATGCCAAAGCACATGCGGGGCTACAGCAAGCTTGCTCCCACGCCAACTTCTCCTTCCAGCTCTGTGAAGCCCTCCGTCGGTTCCGCTTCCGGCCCCACCTCCGATTGCCATTAGCGTTAGGGTTAGGGTTAGGGTTAGGGTTAGGAAAAGGAGAGGGCGTGGAGACAAAAATGGAGTGGGGTGGCCAAGGGCATGCCAAAGCACATGCGGGGCTACAGCAAGCTTGCTCCCACGCCAACTTCTCCTTCCAGCTCTGTGAAGCCCTCGGTCGGTTCCGCTTCCGGCCCCACCTCCGATTGCCATTAGGGTTAGGGTTAGGGTTAGGGTTAGGGTTAGGAGAAGGACAAAGCGTGGAGACAAAAATGGAGTGGGGTGGCCAAGGGCATGCCAAAGCACATGCGGGGCTACAGCAAGCTTGCTCCCACGCCAACTTCTCCTTCCACCTTTGTGAAGCCCTCCGCCGGTTCCGCTTCCGGCCCCACATTCAATTGCCATTAGGATTAGGGTTAGGGTTAGGGTTAGGAGAAGGACACAGCGTGGAGACAAAAATGGAGTGGGGTGGCCAAGGGCATGCCAAAGCACATGCGGGGCTACAGCAAGCTTGCTCCCACGCCAACTTCTCCTTCCAGCTCTGTGAAGCCCTCCGTCGGTTCCGCTTCCGGCCCCACCTCCGATTGCCATTAGCGTTAGGGTTAGGGTTAGGGTTAGGGTTAGGGTTAGGAGAAGGAGAGGGCGTGGAGACAAAAATGGAGTGGGGTGGCCAAGGGCATGCCAAAGCACATGCGGGGCTACAGCAAGCTTGCTCCCACGCCAACTTCTCCTTCCAGCTCTGTGAAGCCCTCCGTCGGTTCCGCTTCCGGCCCCACCTCCGATTGCCATTAGCGTTAGGGTTAGGGTTAGGGTTAGGGTTAGGAGAAGGACAAAGCGTGGAGACAAAAATGGAGTGGGGTGGCCAAGGGCATGCCAAAGCAGATGCGGGGCTACAGCAAGCTTGCTCCCACGCCAACTTCTCCTTCCAGCTCTGTGAAGCCCTCCGTCGGTTCCGCTTCCGGCCCCACCTCCGATTGCCATTAGGGTTAGGGTTAGGGTTAGGGTTAGGGTTAGGAGAAGGACAAAGCGTGGAGACAAAAATGGAGTGGGGTGGCCAAGGGCATGCCAAAGCACATGCGGGGCTACAGCAAGCTTGCTCCCACGCCAACTTCTCCTTCCAGCTCTGTGAAGCCCTCGGTCCGTTCCGCTTCCGGCCCCACCTCCGATTGCCATTAGCGTTAGGGTTAGGGTTAGGGTTAGGGTTAGGAGAAGGACAAAGCGTGGAGACAAAAATGGAGTGGGGTGGCCAAGGGCATGCCAAAGCACATGCGGGGCTACAGCAAGCTTGCTCCCACGCCAACTTCTCCTTCCAGCTCTGTGAAGCCCTCCGTCGGTTCCGCTTCCGGCCCCACCTCCGATTGCCATTAGCGTTAGGGTTAGGGTTAGGGTTAGGGTTAGGGTTAGGAGAAGGACAAAGCGTGGAGACAAAAATGGAGTGGGGTGGCCAAGGGCATGCCAAAGCACATGCGGGGCTACAGCAAGCTTGCTCCCACGCCAACTTCTCCTTCCAGCTCTGTGAAGCCCTCGGTCGGTTCCGCTTCCGGCCCCACCTCCGATTGCCATTAGGATTAGGGTTAGGGTTAGGGTTAGGAGAAGGACAAAGCGTGGAGACAAAAATGGAGTGGGGTGGCCAAGGGCATGCCAAAGCACATGCGGGGCTACAGCAAGCTTGCTCCCACGCCAACTTCTCCTTCCAGCTCTGTGAAGCCCTCCGTCGGTTCCGCTTCCGGCCCCACCTCCGATTGCCATTAGCGTTAGGGTTAGGGTTAGGGTTAGGGTTAGGGTTAGGAGAAGGACAAAGCGTGGAGACAAAAATGGAGTGGGGTGGCCAAGGGCATGCCAAAGCACATGCGGGGCTACAGCAAGCTTGCTCCCACGCCAACTTCTCCTTCCAGCTCTGTGAAGCCCTCCGTCGGTTCCGCTTCCGGCCCCACCTCCGATTGCCATTAGCGTTAGGGTTAGGGTTAGGGTTAGGGTTAGGAGAAGGACAAAGCGTGGAGACAAAAATGGAGTGGGGTGGCCAAGGGCATGCCAAAGCACATGCGGGGCTACAGCAAGCTTGCTCCCACGCCAACTTCTCCTTCCACCTCTGTAAAGCCTTCCGTCGGTTCCGCTTCCGGCCCCACCTCCGATTGCCATTAGCGTTAGGGTTAGGGTTAGGAGAAGGACAAAGCGTGGAGACAAAAATGGAGTGGGGTGGCCAAGGGCATGCCAAAGCACATGCGGGGCTACAGCAAGCTTGCTCCCACGCCAACTTCTCCTTCCAGCTCTGTGAAGCCCTCGGTCGGTTCCGCTTCCGGCCCCACCTCTGATTGCCATTAGGGTTAGGGTTAGGGTTAGGGTTAGGGTTAGGGTTAGGAGAAGGACAAAGCGTGGAGACAAAAATGGAGTGGGGTGGCGAAGGGCATGCCAAAGCACATGCGGGGCTACAGCAAGCTTGCTCTCACGCCAACTTCTCCTTCCAGCTCTGTGAAGCCCTCCGTCGGTTCCGCTTCCGGCCCCACCTCCGATTGCCATTAGCGTTAGGGTTAGGGTTAGGGTTAGGGTTAGGGTTAGGAGAAGGAGAGGGCGTGGAGACAAAAATGGAGTGGGGTGGCCAAGGGCATGCCAAAGCACATGCGGGGCTACAGCAAGCTTGCTCCCACGCCAACTTCTCCTTCCAGCTCTGTGAAGCCCTCCGTCAGTTCCGCTTCCGGCCCCACCTCCGATTGCCATTAGCGTTAGGGTTAGGGTTAGGGTTAGGAGAAGGACAAAGCGTGGAGACAAAAATGGAGTGGGGTGGCCAAGGGCATGCCAAAGCACATGCGGGGCTACAGCAAGCTTGCTCCCACGCCAACTTCTCCTTCCACCTTTGTGAAGCCCTCCGCCGGTTCCGCTTCCGGCCCCACATTCAATTGCCATTAGGATTAGGGTTAGGGTTAGGGTTAGGAGAAGGACACAGCGTGGAGACAAAAATGGAGTGGGGTGGCCAAGGGCATGCCAAAGCACATGCGGGGCTACAGCAAGCTTGCTCCCACGCCAACTTCTCCTTCCAGCTCTGTGAAGCCCTCCGTCGGTTCCGCTTCCGGCCCCACCTCCGATTGCCATTAGCGTTAGGGTTAGGGTTAGGGTTAGGGTTAGGGTTAGGAGAAGGAGAGGGCGTGGAGACAAAAATGGAGTGGGGTGGCCAAGGGCATGCCAAAGCACATGCGGGGCTACAGCAAGCTTGCTCCCACGCCAACTTCTCCTTCCAGCTCTGTGAAGCCCTCCGTCGGTTCCGCTTCCGGCCCCACCTCCGATTGCCATTAGCGTTAGGGTTAGGGTTAGGGTTAGGGTTAGGAGAAGGACAAAGCGTGGAGACAAAAATGGAGTGGGGTGGCCAAGGGCATGCCAAAGCAGATGCGGGGCTACAGCAAGCTTGCTCCCACGCCAACTTCTCCTTCCAGCTCTGTGAAGCCCTCCGTCGGTTCCGCTTCCGGCCCCACCTCCGATTGCCATTAGGGTTAGGGTTAGGGTTAGGGTTAGGGTTAGGAGAAGGACAAAGCGTGGAGACAAAAATGGAGTGGGGTGGCCAAGGGCATGCCAAAGCACATGCGGGGCTACAGCAAGCTTGCTCCCACGCCAACTTCTCCTTCCAGCTCTGTGAAGCCCTCGGTCCGTTCCGCTTCCGGCCCCACCTCCGATTGCCATTAGCGTTAGGGTTAGGGTTAGGGTTAGGGTTAGGAGAAGGACAAAGCGTGGAGACAAAAATGGAGTGGGGTGGCCAAGGGCATGCCAAAGCACATGCGGGGCTACAGCAAGCTTGCTCCCACGCCAACTTCTCCTTCCAGCTCTGTGAAGCCCTCCGTCGGTTCCGCTTCCGGCCCCACCTCCGATTGCCATTAGCGTTAGGGTTAGGGTTAGGGTTAGGGTTAGGGTTAGGAGAAGGACAAAGCGTGGAGACAAAAATGGAGTGGGGTGGCCAAGGGCATGCCAAAGCACATGCGGGGCTACAGCAAGCTTGCTCCCACGCCAACTTCTCCTTCCAGCTCTGTGAAGCCCTCGGTCGGTTCCGCTTCCGGCCCCACCTCCAATTGCCATTAGGATTAGGGTTAGGGTTAGGGTTAGGAGAAGGACAAAGCGTGGAGACAAAAATGGAGTGGGGTGGCCAAGGGCATGCCAAAGCACATGCGGGGCTACAGCAAGCTTGCTCCCACGCCAACTTCTCCTTCCAGCTCTGTGAAGCCCTCCGTCGGTTCCGCTTCCGGCCCCACCTCCGATTGCCATTAGCGTTAGGGTTAGGGTTAGGGTTAGGGTTAGGAGAAGGACAAAGCGTGGAGACAAAAATGGAGTGGGGTGGCCAAGGGCATGCCAAAGCACATGCGGGGCTACAGCAAGCTTGCTCCCATGCCAACTTCTCCTTCCAGCTCTGTGAAGCCCTCGGTCGGTTCCGCTTCCGGCCCCACCTCCGATTGCCATTAGGGTTAGGGTTAGGGTTAGGGTTAGGGTTAGGAGAAGGACAAAGCGTGGAGACAAAAATGGAGTGGGGTGGCCAAGGGCATGCCAAAGCACATGCGGGGCTACAGCAAGCTTGCTCCCACGCCAACTTCTCCTTCCAGCTCTGTGAAGCCCTCGGTCCGTTCCGCTTCCGGCCCCACCTCCGATTGCCATTAGCGTTAGGGTTAGGGTTAGGGTTAGGGTTAGGAAAAGGAGAGGGCGTGGAGACAAAAATGGAGTGGGGTGGCCAAGGGCATGCCAAAGCACATGCGGGGCTACAGCAAGCTTGCTCCCACGCCAACTTCTCCTTCCAGCTCTGTGAAGCCCTCCGTCGGTTCCGCTTCCGGCCCCACCTCCGATTGCCATTAGCGTTAGGGTTAGGGTTAGGGTTAGGGTTAGGGTTAGGAGAAGGACAAAGCGTGGAGACAAAAATGGAGTGGGGTGGCCAAGGGCATGCCAAAGCACATGCGGGGCTACAGCAAGCTTGCTCCCACGCCAACTTCTCCTTCCAGCTCTGTGAAGCCCTCCGTCGGTTCCGCTTCCGGCCCCACCTCCAATTGCCATTAGGGTTAGGGTTAGGGTTAGGGTTAGGAGAAGGACACAGCGTGGAGACAAAAATGGAGTGGGGTGGCCAAGGGCATGCCAAAGCACATGCGGGGCTACAGCAAGCTTGCTCCCACGCCAACTTCTCCTTCCAGCTCTGTGAAGCCCTCCGTCGGTTCCGCTTCCGGCCCCACCTCCGATTGCCATTAGCGTTAGGGTTAGGGTTAGGGTTAGGGTTAGGGTTAGGAGAAGGAGAGGGCGTGGAGACAAAAATGGAGTGGGGTGGCCAAGGGCATGCCAAAGCACATGCGGGGCTACAGCAAGCTTGCTCCCACGCCAACTTCTCCTTCCAGCTCTGTGAAGCCCTCCGTCGGTTCCGCTTCCGGCCCCACCTCCGATTGCCATTAGGGTTAGGGTTAGGGTTAGGGTTAGGGTTAGGAGAAGGACAAAGCGTGGAGACAAAAATGGAGTGGGGTGGCCAAGGGCATGCCAAAGCAGATGCGGGGCTACAGCAAGCTTGCTCCCACGCCAACTTCTCCTTCCACCTCTGTGAAGCCCTCCGTCGGTTTCGCTTCCGGCCCCACCTCCGATTGCCATTAGCGTTAGGGTTAGGGTTAGGGTTAGGGTTAGGAGAAGGACAAAGCGTGGAGACAAAAATGGAGTGGGGTGGCCAAGGGCATGCCAAAGCACATGCGGGGCTACAGCAAGCTTGCTCCCACGCCAACTTCTCCTTCCACCTCTGTGAAGCCCTCCGTCGGTTCCGCTTCCGGCCCCACCTCCGATTGCCATTAGCGTTAGGGTTAGGGTTAGGGTTAGGGTTAGGAGAAGGACAAAGCGTGGAGACAAAAATGGAGTGGGGTGGCCAAGGGCATGCCAAAGCACATGCGGGGCTACAGCAAGCTTGCTCCCACGCCAACTTCTCCTTCCAGCTCTGTGAAGCCCTCCGTCGGTTCCGCTTCCGGCCCCACCTCCGATTGCCATTAGGGTTAGGGTTAGGGTTAGGGTTAGGGTTAGGAGAAGGACAAAGCGTGGAGACAAAAATGGAGTGGGGTGGCCAAGGGCATGCCAAAGCACATGCGGGGCTACAGCAAGCTTGCTCCCACGCCAACTTCTCCTTCCACCTCTGTGAAGCCCTCCGTCGGTTCCGCTTCCGGCCCCACCTCCGATTGCCATTAGCGTTAGGGTTAGGGTTAGGGTTAGGGTTAGGAGAAGGACAAAGCGTGGAGACAAAAATGGAGTGGGGTGGCCAAGGGCATGCCAAAGCACATGCGGGGCTACAGCAAGCTTGCTCCCACGCCAACTTCTCCTTCCACCTCTGTAAAGCCTTCCGTCGGTTCCGCTTCCGGCCCCACCTCCGATTGCCATTAGCGTTAGGGTTAGGGTTAGGGTTAGGGTTAGGGTTAGGAGAAGGACAAAGCGTGGAGACAAAAATGGAGTGGGGTGGCCAAGGGCATGCCAAAGCACATGCGGGGCTACAGCAAGCTTGCTCCCACGCCAACTTCTCCTTCCAGCTCTGTGAAGCCCTCCGTTGGTTCCGCTTCCGGCCCCACCTCCGATTGCCATTAGCGTTAGGGTTAGGGTTAGGGTTAGGGTTAGGGTTAGGGTTAGGAGAAGGACAAAGCGTGGAGACAAAAATGGAGTGGGGTGGCCAAGGGCATGCCAAAGCACATGCGGGGCTACAGCAAGCTTGCTCCCACGCCAACTTCTCCTTCCAGCTCTGTGAAGCCCTCCGTCGGTTCCGCTTCCGGCCCCACCTCCGATTGCCATTAGCGTTAGGGTTAGGGTTAGGGTTAGGAGAAGGACAAAGCGTGGAGACAAAAATGGAGTGGGGTGGCCAAGGGCATGCCAAAGCACATGCGGGGCTACAGCAAGCTTGCTCCCACGCCAACTTCTCCTTCCAGCTCTGTGAAGCCCTCCGTCGGTTCCGCTTCCGGCCCCACCTCCGATTGCCATTAGCGTTAGGGTTAGGGTTAGGGTTAGGGTTAGGAGAAGGACAAAGCGTGGAGACAAAAATGGAGTGGGGTGGCCAAGGGCATGCCAAAGCACATGCGGGGCTACAGCAAGCTTGCTCCCACGCCAACTTCTCCTTCCACCTCTGTAAAGCCTTCCGTCGGTTCCGCTTCCGGCCCCACCTCCGATTGCCATTAGCGTTAGGGTTAGGGTTAGGGTTAGGGTTAGGAAAAGGAGAGGGCGTGGAGACAAAAATGGAGTGGGGTGGCCAAGGGCATGCCAAAGCACATGCGGGGCTACAGCAAGCTTGCTCCCACGCCAACTTCTCCTTCCAGCTCTGTGAAGCCCTCGGTCGGTTCCGCTTCCGGCCCCACCTCCGATTGCCATTAGCGTTAGGGTTAGGGTTAGGGTTAGGGTTAGGAGAAGGACAAAGCGTGGAGACAAAAATGGAGTGGGGTGGCCAAGGGCATGCCAAAGCACATGCGGGGCTACAGCAAGCTTGCTCCCACGCCAACTTCTCCTTCCACCTCTGTAAAGCCTTCCGTCGGTTCCGCTTCCGGCCCCACCTCCGATTGCCATTAGCGTTAGGGTTAGGGTTAGGAGAAGGACAAAGCGTGGAGACAAAAATGGAGTGGGGTGGCCAAGGGCATGCCAAAGCACATGCGGGGCTACAGCAAGCTTGCTCCCACGCCAACTTCTCCTTCCAGCTCTGTGAAGCCCTCCGTCGGTTCCGCTTCCGGCCCCACCTCCGATTGCCATTAGCGTTAGGGTTAGGGTTAGGGTTAGGGTTAGGAGAAGGACAAAGCGTGGAGACAAAAATGGAGTGGGGTGGCCAAGGGCATGCCAAAGCACATGCGGGGCTACAGCAAGCTTGCTCTCACGCCAACTTCTCCTTCCAGCTCTGTGAAGCCCTCCGTCGGTTCCGCTTCCGGCCCCACCTCCGATTGCCATTAGCGTTAGGGTTAGGGTTAGGGTTAGGAGAAGGAGAGGGCGTGGAGACAAAAATGGAGTGGGGTGGCCAAGGGCATGCCAAAGCACATGCGGGGCTACAGCAAGCTTGCTCCCACGCCAACTTCTCCTTCCAGCTCTGTGAAGCCCTCCGTTGGTTCCGCTTCCGGCCCCACCTCCGATTGCCATTAGGGTTAGGGTTAGGGTTAGGGTTAGGAGAAGGACAAAGCGTGGAGACAAAAATGGAGTGGGGTGGCCAAGGGCATGCCAAAGCACATGCGGGGCTACAGCAAGCTTGCTCCCACGCCAACTTCTCCTTCCAGCTCTGTGAAGCCCTCCGTCGGTTCCGCTTCCGGCCCCACCTCCGATTGCCATTAGGGTTAGGGTTAGGGTTAGGGTTAGGGTTAGGAGAAGGACAAAGCGTGGAGACAAAAATGGAGTGGGGTGGCCAAGGGCATGCCAAAGCACATGCGGGGCTACAGCAAGCTTGCTCCCACGCCAACTTCTCCTTCCAGCTCTGTGAAGCCCTCCGTCGGTTGCGCTTCCGGCCCCACCTCCGATTGCCATTAGGGTTAGGGTTAGGGTTAGGGTTAGGGTTAGGGTTAGGAGAAGGACAAAGCGTGGAGACAAAAATGGAGTGGGGTGGCCAAGGGCATGCCAAAGCACATGCGGGGCTACAGCAAGCTTGCTCCCACGCCAACTTCTCCTTCCAGCTCTGTGAAGCCCTCCGTTGGTTCCGCTTCCGGCCCCACCTCCGATTGCCATTAGCGTTAGGGTTAGGGTTAGGGTTAGGGTTAGGAGAAGGACAAAGCGTGGAGACAAAAATGGAGTGGGGTGGCCAAGGGCATGCCAAAGCATATGCGGGGCTACAGCAAGCTTGCTCCCACGCCAACTTCTCCTTCCACCTCTGTGAAGCCCTCCGTCGGTTCCGCTTCCGGCCCCACCTCCGATTGCCATTAGGGTTAGGGTTAGGGTTAGGGTTAGGGTTAGGAGAAGGACAAAGCGTGGAGACAAAAATGGAGTGGGGTGGCCAAGGGCATGCCAAAGCACATGCGGGGCTACAGCAAGCTTGCTCCCACGCCAACTTCTCCTTCCAGCTCTGTGAAGCCCTCCGTCGGTTCCGCTTCCGGCCCCACCTCCGATTGCCATTAGGGTTAGGGTTAGGGTTAGGGTTAGGGTTAGGGTTAGGAGAAGGACAAAGCGTGGAGACAAAAATGGAGTGGGGTGGCCAAGGGCATGCCAAAGCACATGCGGGGCTACAGCAAGCTTGCTCCCACGCCAACTTCTCCTTCCAGCTCTGTGAAGCCCTCCGTCGGTTCCGCTTCCGGCCCCACCTCCGATTGCCATTAGCGTTAGGGTTAGGGTTAGGGTTAGGAGAAGGACAAAGCGTGGAGACAAAAATGGAGTGGGGTGGCCAAGGGCATGCCAAAGCACATGCGGGGCTACAGCAAGCTTGCTCCCACGCCAACTTCTCCTTCCAGCTCTGTGAAGCCCTCGGTCGGTTCCGCTTCCGGCCCCACCTCCGATTGCCATTAGCGTTAGGGTTAGGGTTAGGGTTAGGAGAAGGACAAAGCGTGGAGACAAAAATGGAGTGGGGTGGCCAAGGGCATGCCAAAGCACATGCGGGGCTACAGCAAGCTTGCTCCCACGCCAACTTCTCCTTCCAGCTCTGTGAAGCCCTCCGTCGGTTCCGCTTCCGGCCCCACCTCCGATTGCCATTAGCGTTAGGGTTAGGGTTAGGGTTAGGGTTAGGAGAAGGAGAGGGCGTGGAGACAAAAATGGAGTGGGGTGGCCAAGGGCATGCCAAAGCACATGCGGGGCTACAGCAAGCTTGCTCCCACGCCAACTTCTCCTTCCAGCTCTGTGAAGCCCTCCGTCGGTTCCGCTTCCGGCCCCACCTCCGATTGCCATTAGCGTTAGGGTTAGGGTTAGGGTTAGGAGAAGGACAAAGCGTGGAGACAAAAATGGAGTGGGGTGGCCAAGGGCATGCCAAAGCACATGCGGGGCTACAGCAAGCTTGCTCCCACGCCAACTTCTCCTTCCAGCTCTGTGAAGCCCTCGGTCGGTTCCGCTTCCGGCCCCACCTCCGATTGCCATTAGGGTTAGGGTTAGGGTTAGGGTTAGGGTTAGGAGAAGGACAAAGCGTGGAGACAAAAATGGAGTGGGGTGGCCAAGGGCATGCCAAAGCACATGCGGGGCTACAGCAAGCTTGCTCCCACGCCAACTTCTCCTTCCAGCTCTGTGAAGCCCTCGGTCGGTTCCGCTTCCGGCCCCACGTCCGATTGCCATTAGCGTTAGGGTTAGGGTTAGGGTTAGGGTTAGGGTTAGGAGAAGGACAAAGCGTGGAGACAAAAATGGAGTGGGGTGGCCAAGGGCATGCCAAAGCACATGCGGGGCTACAGCAAGCTTGCTCCCACGCCAACTTCTCCTTCCAGCTCTGTGAAGCCCTCCGTCGGTTCCGCTTCCGGCCCCACGTCCGATTGCCATTAGCGTTAGGGTTAGGGTTAGGGTTAGGGTTAGGAGAAGGACAAAGCGTGGAGACAAAAATGGAGTGGGGTGGCCAAGGGCATGCCAAAGCACATGCGGGGCTACAGCAAGCTTGCTCCCACGCCAACTTCTCCTTCCAGCTCTGTGAAGCCCTCCGTCGGTTCCGCTTCCGGCCCCACCTCCGATTGCCATTAGCGTTAGGGTTAGGGTTAGGGTTAGGGTTAGGAGAAGGACAAAGCGTGGAGACAAAAATGGAGTGGGGTGGCCAAGGGCATGCCAAAGCACATGCGGGGCTACAGCAAGCTTGCTCCCACGCCAACTTCTCCTTCCAGCTCTGTGAAGCCCTCCGTTGGTTCCGCTTCCGGCCCCACCTCCGATTGCCATTAGCGTTAGGGTTAGGGTTAGGGTTAGGGTTAGGAGAAGGACAAAGCGTGGAGACAAAAATGGAGTGGGGTGGCCAAGGGCATGCCAAAGCACATGCGGGGCTACAGCAAGCTTGCTCCCACGCCAACTTCTCCTTCCAGCTCTGTGAAGCCCTCGGTCGGTTCCGCTTCCGGCCCCACCTCCGATTGCCATTAGCGTTAGGGTTAGGGTTAGGGTTAGGAGAAGGACAAAGCGTGGAGACAAAAATGGAGTGGGGTGGCCAAGGGCATGCCAAAGCACATGCGGGGCTACAGCAAGCTTGCTCCCACGCCAACTTCTCCTTCCAGCTCTGTGAAGCCCTCCGTCGGTTCCGCTTCCGGCCCCACCTCCGATTGCCATTAGGGTTAGGGTTCGGGTTAGGGTTAGGAGAAGGAGAGGGCGTGGAGACAAAAATGGAGTGGGGTGGCCAAGGGCATGCCAAAGCACATGCGGGGCTACAGCAAGCTTGCTCCCACGCCAACTTCTCCTTCCAGCTCTGTGAAGCCCTCCGTCGGTTCGGCTTCCAGCCCCACGTCCGATTGCCATTAGGGTTAGGGTTAGGGTTAGGGTTAGGAGAAGGACAAAGCGTGGAGACAAAAATGGAGTGGGGTGGCCAAGGGCATGCCAAAGCACATGCGGGGCTACAGCAAGCTTGCTCCCACGCCAACTTCTCCTTCCAGCTCTGTGAAGCCCTCCGTCGGTTCCGCTTCCGGCCCCACCTCCGATTGCCATTAGCTTTAGGGTTAGGGTTAGGGTTAGGGTTAGGAGAAGGACAAAGCGTGGAGACAAAAATGGAGTGGGGTGGCCAAGGGCATGCCAAAGCACATGCGGGGCTACAGCAAGCTTGCTCCCACGCCAACTTCTCCTTCCAGCTCTGTGAAGCCCTCCGTCGGTTCCGCTTCCGGCCCCACCTCCGATTGCCATTAGCGTTAGGGTTAGGGTTAGGGTTAGGGTTAGGAGAAGGACAAAGCGTGGAGACAAAAATGGAGTGGGGTGGCCAAGGGCATGCCAAAGCACATGCGGGGCTACAGCAAGCTTGCTCCCACGCCAACTTCTCCTTCCAGCTCTGTGAAGCCCTCCGTCGGTTCCGCTTCCGGCCCCACCTCCGATTGCCATTAGCGTTAGGGTTAGGGTTAGGGTTAGGGTTAGGGTTAGGAGAAGGAGAGGGCGTGGAGACAAAAATGGAGTGGGGTGGCCAAGGGCATGCCAAAGCACATGCGGGGCTACAGCAAGCTTGCTCCCACGCCAACTTCTCCTTCCAGCTCTGTGAAGCCCTCCGTCGGTTCCGCTTCCGGCCCCACCTCCAATTGCCATTAGGGTTAGGGTTAGGGTTAGGAGAAGGAGAGGGCGTGGAGACAAAAATGGAGTGGGGTGGCCAAGGGCATGCCAAAGCACATGCGGGGCTACAGCAAGCTTGCTCCCACGCCAACTTCTCCTTCCAGCTCTGTGAAGCCCTCCGTCGGTTTCGCTTCCGGCCCCACCTCCGATTGCCATTAGCGTTAGGGTTAGGGTTAGGAGAAGGACAAAGCGTGGAGACAAAAATGGAGTGGGGTGGCCAAGGGCATGCCAAAGCACATGCGGGGCTACAGCAAGCTTGCTCCCACGCCAACTTCTCCTTCCAGCTCTGTGAAGCCCTCCGTCGGTTCCGCTTCCGGCCCCACCTCCGATTGCCATTAGCGTTAGGGTTAGGGTTAGGGTTAGGGTTAGGAGAAGGACAAAGCGTGGAGACAAAAATGGAGTGGGGTGGCCAAGGGCATGCCAAAGCACATGCGGGGCTACAGCAAGCTTGCTCCCACGCCAACTTCTCCTTCCAGCTCTGTGAAGCCCTCCGTCGGTTCCGCTTCCGGCCCCACCTCCGATTGCCATTAGCGTTAGGGTTAGGGTTAGGGTTAGGGTTAGGAGAAGGACAAAGCGTGGAGACAAAAATGGAGTGGGGTGGCCAAGGGCATGCCAAAGCACATGCGGGGCTACAGCAAGCTTGCTCCCACGCCAACTTCTCCTTCCAGCTCTGTGAAGCCCTCCGTCAGTTCCGCTTCCGGCCCCACCTCCGATTGCCATTAGCGTTAGGGTTAGGGTTAGGGTTAGGAGAAGGACAAAGCGTGGAGACAAAAATGGAGTGGGGTGGCCAAGGGCATGCCAAAGCACATGCGGGGCTACAGCAAGCTTGCTCCCACGCCAACTTCTCCTTCCAGCTCTGTGAAGCCCTCCGTCGGTTCCGCTTCCGGCCCCACCTCCGATTGCCATTAGCGTTAGGGTTAGGGTTAGGGTTAGGGTTAGGAGAAGGACAAAGCGTGGAGACAAAAATGGAGTGGGGTGGCCAAGGGCATGCCAAAGCACATGCGGGGCTACAGCAAGCTTGCTCCCACGCCAACTTCTCCTTCCAGCTCTGTGAAGCCCTCCGTCGGTTGCGCTTCCGGCCCCACCTCCGATTGCCATTAGCGTTAGGGTTAGGGTTAGGGTTAGGGTTAGGGTTAGGAGAAGGACAAAGCGTGGAGACAAAAATGGAGTGGGGTGGCCAAGGGCATGCCAAAGCACATGCGGGGCTACAGCAAGCTTGCTCCCACGCCAACTTCTCCTTCCAGCTCTGTGAAGCCCTCCGTCGGTTCCGCTTCCGGCCCCACCTCCGATTGCCATTAGCGTTAGGGTTAGGGTTAGGGTTAGGGTTAGGAGAAGGACAAAGCGTGGAGACAAAAATGGAGTGGGGTGGCCAAGGGCATGCCAAAGCACATGCGGGGCTACAGCAAGCTTGCTCCCACGCCAACTTCTCCTTCCAGCTCTGTGAAGCCCTCCGTCGGTTCCGCTTCCGGCCCCACCTCCGATTGCCATTAGGGTTAGGGTTAGGGTTAGGGTTAGGGTTAGGAGAAGGACAAAGCGTGGAGACAAAAATGGAGTGGGGTGGCCAAGGGCATGCCAAAGCACATGCGGGGCTACAGCAAGCTTGCTCCCACGCCAACTTCTCCTTCCACCTCTGTGAAGCCCTCCGTCGGTTCCGCTTCCGGCCCCACCTCCGATTGCCATTAGCGTTAGGGTTAGGGTTAGGGTTAGGAGAAGGACAAAGCGTGGAGACAAAAATGGAGTGGGGTGGCCAAGGGCATGCCAAAGCACATGCGGGGCTACAGCAAGCTTGCTCCCACGCCAACTTCTCCTTCCAGCTCTGTGAAGCCCTCCGTCGGTTCCGCTTCCGGCCCCACCTCCGATTGCCATTAGCGTTAGGGTTAGGGTTAGGGTTAGGGTTAGGAGAAGGACAAAGCGTGGAGACAAAAATGGAGTGGGGTGGCCAAGGGCATGCCAAAGCACATGCGGGGCTACAGCAAGCTTGCTCCCACGCCAACTTCTCCTTCCAGCTCTGTGAAGCCCTCCGTCGGTTCCGCTTCCGGCCCCACCTCCAATTGCCATTAGCTTTAGGGTTAGGGTTAGGGTTAGGGTTAGGAGAAGGACAAAGCGTGGAGACAAAAATGGAGTGGGGTGGCCAAGGGCATGCCAAAGCACATGCGGGGCTACAGCAAGCTTGCTCCCACGCCAACTTCTCCTTCCAGCTCTGTGAAGCCCTCCGTCGGTTCCGCTTCCGGCCCCACCTCCGATTGCCATTAGCGTTAGGGTTAGGGTTAGGGTTAGGGTTAGGAGAAGGACAAAGCGTGGAGACAAAAATGGAGTGGGGTGGCCAAGGGCATGCCAAAGCACATGCGGGGCTACAGCAAGCTTGCTCCCACGCCAACTTCTCCTTCCAGCTCTGTGAAGCCCTCCGTCGGTTCCGCTTCCGGCCCCACCTCCGATTGCCATTAGCGTTAGGGTTAGGGTTAGGGTTAGGGTTAGGGTTAGGAGAAGGACAAAGCGTGGAGACAAAAATGGAGTGGGGTGGCCAAGGGCATGCCAAAGCACATGCGGGGCTACAGCAAGCTTGCTCCCACGCCAACTTCTCCTTCCAGCTCTGTGAAGCCCTCCGTCGGTTCCGCTTCCGGCCCCACCTCCGATTGCCATTAGGGTTAGGGTTAGGGTTAGGGTTAGGGTTAGGAGAAGGAGAGGGCGTGGAGACAAAAATGGAGTGGGGTGGCCAAGGGCATGCCAAAGCACATGCGGGGCTACAGCAAGCTTGCTCCCACGCCAACTTCTCCTTCCAGCTCTGTGAAGCCCTCCGTCGGTTTCGCTTCCGGCCCCACCTCCGATTGCCATTAGCGTTAGGGTTAGGGTTAGGAGAAGGAGAGGGCGTGGAGACAAAAATGGAGTGGGGTGGCCAAGGGCATGCCAAAGCACATGCGGGGCTACAGCAAGCTTGCTCCCACGCCAACTTCTCCTTCCAGCTCTGTGAAGCCCTCCGTCGGTTGCGCTTCCGGCCCCACCTCCGATTGCCATTAGCGTTAGGGTTAGGGTTAGGGTTAGGGTTAGGAGAAGGACAAAGCGTGGAGACAAAAATGGAGTGGGGTGGCCAAGGGCATGCCAAAGCACATGCGGGGCTACAGCAAGCTTGCTCCCACGCCAACTTCTCCTTCCAGCTCTGTGAAGCCCTCCGTCAGTTCCGCTTCCGGCCCCACCTCCGATTGCCATTAGGGTTAGGGTTAGGGTTAGGGTTAGGAGAAGGACAAAGCGTGGAGACAAAAATGGAGTGGGGTGGCCAAGGGCATGCCAAAGCACATGCGGGGCTACAGCAAGCTTGCTCCCACGCCAACTTCTCCTTCCAGCTCTGTGAAGCCCTCCGTCGGTTCCGCTTCCGGCCCCACCTCCGATTGCCATTAGCGTTAGGGTTAGGGTTAGGGTTAGGGTTAGGAGAAGGACAAAGCGTGGAGACAAAAATGGAGTGGGGTGGCCAAGGGCATGCCAAAGCACATGCGGGGCTACAGCAAGCTTGCTCCCACGCCAACTTCTCCTTCCAGCTCTGTGAAGCCCTCCGTCAGTTCCGCTTCCGGCCCCACCTCCGATTGCCATTAGGGTTAGGGTTAGGGTTAGGGTTAGGAGAAGGACAAAGCGTGGAGACAAAAATGGAGTGGGGTGGCCAAGGGCATGCCAAAGCACATGCGGGGCTACAGCAAGCTTGCTCCCACGCCAACTTCTCCTTCCAGCTCTGTGAAGCCCTCCGTCGGTTCCGCTTCCGGCCCCACCTCCAATTGCCATTAGCTTTAGGGTTAGGGTTAGGGTTAGGGTTAGGAGAAGGACAAAGCGTGGAGACAAAAATGGAGTGGGGTGGCCAAGGGCATGCCAAAGCACATGCGGGGCTACAGCAAGCTTGCTCCCACGCCAACTTCTCCTTCCAGCTCTGTGAAGCCCTCCGTCGGTTGCGCTTCCGGCCCCACCTCCGATTGCCATTAGCGTTAGGGTTAGGGTTAGGGTTAGGGTTAGGGTTAGGGTTAGGAGAAGGACAAAGCGTGGAGACAAAAATGGAGTGGGGTGGCCAAGGGCATGCCAAAGCACATGCGGGGCTACAGCAAGCTTGCTCCCACGCCAACTTCTCCTTCCAGCTCTGTGAAGCCCTCCGTCGGTTCCGCTTCCGGCCCCACCTCCGATTGCCATTAGCGTTAGGGTTAGGGTTAGGGTTAGGGTTAGGAGAAGGACAAAGCGTGGAGACAAAAATGGAGTGGGGTGGCCAAGGGCATGCCAAAGCACATGCGGGGCTACAGCAAGCTTGCTCCCACGCCAACTTCTCCTTCCAGCTCTGTGAAGCCCTCCGTCGGTTCCGCTTCCGGCCCCACCTCCGATTGCCATTAGCGTTAGGGTTAGGGTTAGGGTTAGGGTTAGGAGAAGGACAAAGCGTGGAGACAAAAATGGAGTGGGGTGGCCAAGGGCATGCCAAAGCACATGCGGGGCTACAGCAAGCTTGCTCCCACGCCAACTTCTCCTTCCACCTCTGTGAAGCCCTCCGTCGGTTCCGCTTCCGGCCCCACCTCCGATTGCCATTAGCGTTAGGGTTAGGGTTAGGGTTAGGAGAAGGACAAAGCGTGGAGACAAAAATGGAGTGGGGTGGCCAAGGGCATGCCAAAGCACATGCGGGGCTACAGCAAGCTTGCTCCCACGCCAACTTCTCCTTCCAGCTCTGTGAAGCCCTCCGTCGGTTCCGCTTCCGGCCCCACCTCCGATTGCCATTAGCGTTAGGGTTAGGGTTAGGGTTAGGGTTAGGAGAAGGACAAAGCGTGGAGACAAAAATGGAGTGGGGTGGCCAAGGGCATGCCAAAGCACATGCGGGGCTACAGCAAGCTTGCTCCCACGCCAACTTCTCCTTCCAGCTCTGTGAAGCCCTCCGTCGGTTGCGCTTCCGGCCCCACCTCCGATTGCCATTAGCGTTAGGGTTAGGGTTAGGGTTAGGGTTAGGAGAAGGACAAAGCGTGGAGACAAAAATGGAGTGGGGTGGCCAAGGGCATGCCAAAGCACATGCGGGGCTACAGCAAGCTTGCTCCCACGCCAACTTCTCCTTCCACCTCTGTGAAGCCCTCCGTCGGTTGCGCTTCCGGCCCCACCTCCGATTGCCATTAGCGTTAGGGTTAGGGTTAGGGTTAGGGTTAGGAGAAGGACAAAGCGTGGAGACAAAAATGGAGTGGGGTGGCCAAGGGCATGCCAAAGCACATGCGGGGCTACAGCAAGCTTGCTCCCACGCCAACTTCTCCTTCCAGCTCTGTGAAGCCCTCCGTCGGTTCCGCTTCCGGCCCCACCTCCGATTGCCATTAGCGTTAGGGTTAGGGTTAGGGTTAGGGTTAGGAGAAGGACAAAGCGTGGAGACAAAAATGGAGTGGGGTGGCCAAGGGCATGCCAAAGCACATGCGGGGCTACAGCAAGCTTGCTCCCACGCCAACTTCTCCTTCCAGCTCTGTGAAGCCCTCCGTCGGTTCCGCTTCTGGCCCCACCTCCGATTGCCATTAGCGTTAGGGTTAGGGTTAGGGTTAGGGTTAGGAGAAGGACAAAGCGTGGAGACAAAAATGGAGTGGGGTGGCCAAGGGCATGCCAAAGCACATGCGGGGCTACAGCAAGCTTGCTCCCACGCCAACTTCTCCTTCCAGCTCTGTGAAGCCCTCCGTTGGTTCCGCTTCCGGCCCCACCTCCGATTGCCATTAGCGTTAGGGTTAGGGTTAGGGTTAGGGTTAGGAGAAGGACAAAGCGTGGAGACAAAAATGGAGTGGGGTGGCCAAGGGCATGCCAAAGCACATGCGGGGCTACAGCAAGCTTGCTCCCACGCCAACTTCTCCTTCCAGCTCTGTGAAGCCCTCCGTCGGTTCCGCTTCCGGCCCCACCTCCGATTGCCATTAGCGTTAGGGTTAGGGTTAGGGTTAGGGTTAGGAGAAGGACAAAGCGTGGAGACAAAAATGGAGTGGGGTGGCCAAGGGCATGCCAAAGCACATGCGGGGCTACAGCAAGCTTGCTCCCACGCCAACTTCTCCTTCCAGCTCTGTGAAGCCCTCCGTCAGTTCCGCTTCCGGCCCCACCTCCGATTGCCATTAGCGTTAGGGTTAGGGTTAGGGTTAGGAGAAGGACAAAGCGTGGAGACAAAAATGGAGTGGGGTGGCCAAGGGCATGCCAAAGCACATGCGGGGCTACAGCAAGCTTGCTCCCACGCCAACTTCTCCTTCCAGCTCTGTGAAGCCCTCCGTCGGTTCCGCTTCCGGCCCCACGTCCGATTGCCATTAGCGTTAGGGTTAGGGTTAGGGTTAGGGTTAGGAGAAGGACAAAGCGTGGAGACAAAAATGGAGTGGGGTGGCCAAGGGCATGCCAAAGCACATGCGGGGCTACAGCAAGCTTGCTCCCACGCCAACTTCTCCTTCCAGCTCTGTGAAGCCCTCCGTCGGTTCCGCTTCCGGCCCCACCTCCGATTGCCATTAGCGTTAGGGTTAGGGTTAGGGTTAGGGTTAGGGTTAGGAGAAGGACAAAGCGTGGAGACAAAAATGGAGTGGGGTGGCCAAGGGCATGCCAAAGCACATGCGGGGCTACAGCAAGCTTGCTCCCACGCCAACTTCTCCTTCCAGCTCTGTGAAGCCCTCCGTCGGTTCCGCTTCCGGCCCCACCTCCGATTGCCATTAGCGTTAGGGTTAGGGTTAGGGTTAGGGTTAGGAGAAGGACAAAGCGTGGAGACAAAAATGGAGTGGGGTGGCCAAGGGCATGCCAAAGCACATGCGGGGCTACAGCAAGCTTGCTCCCACGCCAACTTCTCCTTCCAGCTCTGTGAAGCCCTCCGTCGGTTCCGCTTCCGGCCCCACCTCCGATTGCCATTAGGGTTAGGGTTAGGGTTAGGGTTAGGGTTAGGAGAAGGACAAAGCGTGGAGACAAAAATGGAGTGGGGTGGCCAAGGGCATGCCAAAGCACATGCGGGGCTACAGCAAGCTTGCTCCCACGCCAACTTCTCCTTCCACCTCTGTGAAGCCCTCCGTCGGTTCCGCTTCCGGCCCCACCTCCGATTGCCATTAGCGTTAGGGTTAGGGTTAGGGTTAGGAGAAGGACAAAGCGTGGAGACAAAAATGGAGTGGGGTGGCCAAGGGCATGCCAAAGCACATGCGGGGCTACAGCAAGCTTGCTCCCACGCCAACTTCTCCTTCCAGCTCTGTGAAGCCCTCCGTCGGTTCCGCTTCCGGCCCCACCTCCGATTGCCATTAGCGTTAGGGTTAGGGTTAGGGTTAGGGTTAGGAGAAGGACAAAGCGTGGAGACAAAAATGGAGTGGGGTGGCCAAGGGCATGCCAAAGCACATGCGGGGCTACAGCAAGCTTGCTCCCACGCCAACTTCTCCTTCCAGCTCTGTGAAGCCCTCCGTCGGTTCCGCTTCCGGCCCCACCTCCAATTGCCATTAGCTTTAGGGTTAGGGTTAGGGTTAGGGTTAGGAGAAGGACAAAGCGTGGAGACAAAAATGGAGTGGGGTGGCCAAGGGCATGCCAAAGCACATGCGGGGCTACAGCAAGCTTGCTCCCACGCCAACTTCTCCTTCCAGCTCTGTGAAGCCCTCCGTCGGTTCCGCTTCCGGCCCCACCTCCGATTGCCATTAGCGTTAGGGTTAGGGTTAGGGTTAGGGTTAGGAGAAGGACAAAGCGTGGAGACAAAAATGGAGTGGGGTGGCCAAGGGCATGCCAAAGCACATGCGGGGCTACAGCAAGCTTGCTCCCACGCCAACTTCTCCTTCCAGCTCTGTGAAGCCCTCCGTCGGTTCCGCTTCCGGCCCCACCTCCGATTGCCATTAGCGTTAGGGTTAGGGTTAGGGTTAGGGTTAGGGTTAGGAGAAGGACAAAGCGTGGAGACAAAAATGGAGTGGGGTGGCCAAGGGCATGCCAAAGCACATGCGGGGCTACAGCAAGCTTGCTCCCACGCCAACTTCTCCTTCCAGCTCTGTGAAGCCCTCCGTCGGTTCCGCTTCCGGCCCCACCTCCGATTGCCATTAGGGTTAGGGTTAGGGTTAGGGTTAGGGTTAGGAGAAGGAGAGGGCGTGGAGACAAAAATGGAGTGGGGTGGCCAAGGGCATGCCAAAGCACATGCGGGGCTACAGCAAGCTTGCTCCCACGCCAACTTCTCCTTCCAGCTCTGTGAAGCCCTCCGTCGGTTTCGCTTCCGGCCCCACCTCCGATTGCCATTAGCGTTAGGGTTAGGGTTAGGAGAAGGAGAGGGCGTGGAGACAAAAATGGAGTGGGGTGGCCAAGGGCATGCCAAAGCACATGCGGGGCTACAGCAAGCTTGCTCCCACGCCAACTTCTCCTTCCAGCTCTGTGAAGCCCTCCGTCGGTTCCGCTTCCGGCCCCACCTCCGATTGCCATTAGCGTTAGGGTTAGGGTTAGGGTTAGGGTTAGGAGAAGGACAAAGCGTGGAGACAAAAATGGAGTGGGGTGGCCAAGGGCATGCCAAAGCACATGCGGGGCTACAGCAAGCTTGCTCCCACGCCAACTTCTCCTTCCACCTCTGTGAAGCCCTCCGTCGGTTCCGCTTCCGGCCCCACCTCCGATTGCCATTAGCGTTAGGGTTAGGGTTAGGGTTAGGGTTAGGAGAAGGACAAAGCGTGGAGACAAAAATGGAGTGGGGTGGCCAAGGGCATGCCAAAGCACATGCGGGGCTACAGCAAGCTTGCTCCCACGCCAACTTCTCCTTCCAGCTCTGTGAAGCCCTCCGTCAGTTCCGCTTCCGGCCCCACCTCCGATTGCCATTAGGGTTAGGGTTAGGGTTAGGGTTAGGAGAAGGACAAAGCGTGGAGACAAAAATGGAGTGGGGTGGCCAAGGGCATGCCAAAGCACATGCGGGGCTACAGCAAGCTTGCTCCCACGCCAACTTCTCCTTCCAGCTCTGTGAAGCCCTCCGTCGGTTCCGCTTCCGGCCCCACCTCCAATTGCCATTAGCGTTAGGGTTAGGGTTAGGGTTAGGGTTAGGGTTAGGGTTAGGAGAAGGACAAAGCGTGGAGACAAAAATGGAGTGGGGTGGCCAAGGGCATGCCAAAGCACATGCGGGGCTACAGCAAGCTTGCTCCCACGCCAACTTCTCCTTCCAGCTCTGTGAAGCCCTCCGTCGGTTCCGCTTCCGGCCCCACCTCCGATTGCCATTAGCGTTAGGGTTAGGGTTAGGGTTAGGGTTAGGAGAAGGAGAGGGCGTGGAGACAAAAATGGAGTGGGGTGGCCAAGGGCATGCCAAAGCACATGCGGGGCTACAGCAAGCTTGCTCCCACGCCAACTTCTCCTTCCAGCTCTGTGAAGCCCTCCGTCGGTTTCGCTTCCGGCCCCACCTCCGATTGCCATTAGCGTTAGGGTTAGGGTTAGGAGAAGGAGAGGGCGTGGAGACAAAAATGGAGTGGGGTGGCCAAGGGCATGCCAAAGCACATGCGGGGCTACAGCAAGCTTGCTCCCACGCCAACTTCTCCTTCCAGCTCTGTGAAGCCCTCCGTCGGTTCCGCTTCCGGCCCCACCTCCGATTGCCATTAGCGTTAGGGTTAGGGTTAGGGTTAGGGTTAGGAGAAGGACAAAGCGTGGAGACAAAAATGGAGTGGGGTGGCCAAGGGCATGCCAAAGCACATGCGGGGCTACAGCAAGCTTGCTCCCACGCCAACTTCTCCTTCCAGCTCTGTGAAGCCCTCCGTCGGTTCCGCTTCCGGCCCCACCTCCGATTGCCATTAGCGTTAGGGTTAGGGTTAGGGTTAGGGTTAGGAGAAGGACAAAGCGTGGAGACAAAAATGGAGTGGGGTGGCCAAGGGCATGCCAAAGCACATGCGGGGCTACAGCAAGCTTGCTCCCACGCCAACTTCTCCTTCCAGCTCTGTGAAGCCCTCCGTCAGTTCCGCTTCCGGCCCCACCTCCGATTGCCATTAGGGTTAGGGTTAGGGTTAGGGTTAGGAGAAGGACAAAGCGTGGAGACAAAAATGGAGTGGGGTGGCCAAGGGCATGCCAAAGCACATGCGGGGCTACAGCAAGCTTGCTCCCACGCCAACTTCTCCTTCCAGCTCTGTGAAGCCCTCCGTCGGTTCCGCTTCCGGCCCCACCTCCAATTGCCATTAGCTTTAGGGTTAGGGTTAGGGTTAGGGTTAGGAGAAGGACAAAGCGTGGAGACAAAAATGGAGTGGGGTGGCCAAGGGCATGCCAAAGCACATGCGGGGCTACAGCAAGCTTGCTCCCACGCCAACTTCTCCTTCCAGCTCTGTGAAGCCCTCCGTCGGTTCCGCTTCCGGCCCCACCTCCGATTGCCATTAGCGTTAGGGTTAGGGTTAGGGTTAGGGTTAGGGTTAGGGTTAGGAGAAGGACAAAGCGTGGAGACAAAAATGGAGTGGGGTGGCCAAGGGCATGCCAAAGCACATGCGGGGCTACAGCAAGCTTGCTCCCACGCCAACTTCTCCTTCCAGCTCTGTGAAGCCCTCCGTCGGTTGCGCTTCCGGCCCCACCTCCGATTGCCATTAGCGTTAGGGTTAGGGTTAGGGTTAGGGTTAGGAGAAGGACAAAGCGTGGAGACAAAAATGGAGTGGGGTGGCCAAGGGCATGCCAAAGCACATGCGGGGCTACAGCAAGCTTGCTCCCACGCCAACTTCTCCTTCCAGCTCTGTGAAGCCCTCCGTCGGTTCCGCTTCCGGCCCCACCTCCGATTGCCATTAGGGTTAGGGTTAGGGTTAGGGTTAGGGTTAGGAGAAGGACAAAGCGTGGAGACAAAAATGGAGTGGGGTGGCCAAGGGCATGCCAAAGCACATGCGGGGCTACAGCAAGCTTGCTCCCACGCCAACTTCTCCTTCCACCTCTGTGAAGCCCTCCGTCGGTTCCGCTTCCGGCCCCACCTCCGATTGCCATTAGCGTTAGGGTTAGGGTTAGGGTTAGGAGAAGGACAAAGCGTGGAGACAAAAATGGAGTGGGGTGGCCAAGGGCATGCCAAAGCACATGCGGGGCTACAGCAAGCTTGCTCCCACGCCAACTTCTCCTTCCAGCTCTGTGAAGCCCTCCGTCAGTTCCGCTTCCGGCCCCACCTCCGATTGCCATTAGCGTTAGGGTTAGGGTTAGGGTTAGGAGAAGGACAAAGCGTGGAGACAAAAATGGAGTGGGGTGGCCAAGGGCATGCCAAAGCACATGCGGGGCTACAGCAAGCTTGCTCCCACGCCAACTTCTCCTTCCAGCTCTGTGAAGCCCTCCGTCGGTTCCGCTTCCGGCCCCACGTCCGATTGCCATTAGCGTTAGGGTTAGGGTTAGGGTTAGGGTTAGGAGAAGGACAAAGCGTGGAGACAAAAATGGAGTGGGGTGGCCAAGGGCATGCCAAAGCACATGCGGGGCTACAGCAAGCTTGCTCCCACGCCAACTTCTCCTTCCAGCTCTGTGAAGCCCTCCGTCGGTTGCGCTTCCGGCCCCACCTCCGATTGCCATTAGCGTTAGGGTTAGGGTTAGGGTTAGGGTTAGGGTTAGGAGAAGGACAAAGCGTGGAGACAAAAATGGAGTGGGGTGGCCAAGGGCATGCCAAAGCACATGCGGGGCTACAGCAAGCTTGCTCCCACGCCAACTTCTCCTTCCAGCTCTGTGAAGCCCTCCGTCGGTTCCGCTTCCGGCCCCACCTCCGATTGCCATTAGCGTTAGGGTTAGGGTTAGGGTTAGGGTTAGGAGAAGGACAAAGCGTGGAGACAAAAATGGAGTGGGGTGGCCAAGGGCATGCCAAAGCACATGCGGGGCTACAGCAAGCTTGCTCCCACGCCAACTTCTCCTTCCAGCTCTGTGAAGCCCTCCGTCGGTTCCGCTTCCGGCCCCACCTCCGATTGCCATTAGGGTTAGGGTTAGGGTTAGGGTTAGGGTTAGGAGAAGGACAAAGCGTGGAGACAAAAATGGAGTGGGGTGGCCAAGGGCATGCCAAAGCACATGCGGGGCTACAGCAAGCTTGCTCCCACGCCAACTTCTCCTTCCACCTCTGTGAAGCCCTCCGTCGGTTCCGCTTCCGGCCCCACCTCCGATTGCCATTAGCGTTAGGGTTAGGGTTAGGGTTAGGAGAAGGACAAAGCGTGGAGACAAAAATGGAGTGGGGTGGCCAAGGGCATGCCAAAGCACATGCGGGGCTACAGCAAGCTTGCTCCCACGCCAACTTCTCCTTCCACCTCTGTGAAGCCCTCCGTCGGTTCCGCTTCCGGCCCCACCTCCGATTGCCATTAGCGTTAGGGTTAGGGTTAGGGTTAGGGTTAGGAGAAGGACAAAGCGTGGAGACAAAAATGGAGTGGGGTGGCCAAGGGCATGCCAAAGCACATGCGGGGCTACAGCAAGCTTGCTCCCACGCCAACTTCTCCTTCCAGCTCTGTGAAGCCCTCCGTCGGTTCCGCTTCCGGCCCCACCTCCAATTGCCATTAGCTTTAGGGTTAGGGTTAGGGTTAGGGTTAGGAGAAGGACAAAGCGTGGAGACAAAAATGGAGTGGGGTGGCCAAGGGCATGCCAAAGCACATGCGGGGCTACAGCAAGCTTGCTCCCACGCCAACTTCTCCTTCCAGCTCTGTGAAGCCCTCCGTCGGTTCCGCTTCCGGCCCCACCTCCGATTGCCATTAGCGTTAGGGTTAGGGTTAGGGTTAGGGTTAGGAGAAGGACAAAGCGTGGAGACAAAAATGGAGTGGGGTGGCCAAGGGCATGCCAAAGCACATGCGGGGCTACAGCAAGCTTGCTCCCACGCCAACTTCTCCTTCCAGCTCTGTGAAGCCCTCCGTCGGTTCCGCTTCCGGCCCCACCTCCGATTGCCATTAGCGTTAGGGTTAGGGTTAGGGTTAGGGTTAGGGTTAGGAGAAGGACAAAGCGTGGAGACAAAAATGGAGTGGGGTGGCCAAGGGCATGCCAAAGCACATGCGGGGCTACAGCAAGCTTGCTCCCACGCCAACTTCTCCTTCCAGCTCTGTGAAGCCCTCCGTCGGTTCCGCTTCCGGCCCCACCTCCGATTGCCATTAGGGTTAGGGTTAGGGTTAGGGTTAGGGTTAGGAGAAGGAGAGGGCGTGGAGACAAAAATGGAGTGGGGTGGCCAAGGGCATGCCAAAGCACATGCGGGGCTACAGCAAGCTTGCTCCCACGCCAACTTCTCCTTCCAGCTCTGTGAAGCCCTCCGTCGGTTTCGCTTCCGGCCCCACCTCCGATTGCCATTAGCGTTAGGGTTAGGGTTAGGAGAAGGAGAGGGCGTGGAGACAAAAATGGAGTGGGGTGGCCAAGGGCATGCCAAAGCACATGCGGGGCTACAGCAAGCTTGCTCCCACGCCAACTTCTCCTTCCAGCTCTGTGAAGCCCTCCGTCGGTTCCGCTTCCGGCCCCACCTCCGATTGCCATTAGCGTTAGGGTTAGGGTTAGGGTTAGGGTTAGGAGAAGGACAAAGCGTGGAGACAAAAATGGAGTGGGGTGGCCAAGGGCATGCCAAAGCACATGCGGGGCTACAGCAAGCTTGCTCCCACGCCAACTTCTCCTTCCAGCTCTGTGAAGCCCTCCGTCGGTTCCGCTTCCGGCCCCACCTCCGATTGCCATTAGCGTTAGGGTTAGGGTTAGGGTTAGGGTTAGGAGAAGGACAAAGCGTGGAGACAAAAATGGAGTGGGGTGGCCAAGGGCATGCCAAAGCACATGCGGGGCTACAGCAAGCTTGCTCCCACGCCAACTTCTCCTTCCAGCTCTGTGAAGCCCTCCGTCAGTTCCGCTTCCGGCCCCACCTCCGATTGCCATTAGGGTTAGGGTTAGGGTTAGGGTTAGGAGAAGGACAAAGCGTGGAGACAAAAATGGAGTGGGGTGGCCAAGGGCATGCCAAAGCACATGCGGGGCTACAGCAAGCTTGCTCCCACGCCAACTTCTCCTTCCAGCTCTGTGAAGCCCTCCGTCGGTTCCGCTTCCGGCCCCACCTCCAATTGCCATTAGCTTTAGGGTTAGGGTTAGGGTTAGGGTTAGGAGAAGGACAAAGCGTGGAGACAAAAATGGAGTGGGGTGGCCAAGGGCATGCCAAAGCACATGCGGGGCTACAGCAAGCTTGCTCCCACGCCAACTTCTCCTTCCAGCTCTGTGAAGCCCTCCGTCGGTTGCGCTTCCGGCCCCACCTCCGATTGCCATTAGCGTTAGGGTTAGGGTTAGGGTTAGGGTTAGGGTTAGGGTTAGGAGAAGGACAAAGCGTGGAGACAAAAATGGAGTGGGGTGGCCAAGGGCATGCCAAAGCACATGCGGGGCTACAGCAAGCTTGCTCCCACGCCAACTTCTCCTTCCAGCTCTGTGAAGCCCTCCGTCGGTTCCGCTTCCGGCCCCACCTCCGATTGCCATTAGCGTTAGGGTTAGGGTTAGGGTTAGGGTTAGGAGAAGGACAAAGCGTGGAGACAAAAATGGAGTGGGGTGGCCAAGGGCATGCCAAAGCACATGCGGGGCTACAGCAAGCTTGCTCCCACGCCAACTTCTCCTTCCAGCTCTGTGAAGCCCTCCGTCGGTTCCGCTTCCGGCCCCACCTCCGATTGCCATTAGGGTTAGGGTTAGGGTTAGGGTTAGGGTTAGGAGAAGGACAAAGCGTGGAGACAAAAATGGAGTGGGGTGGCCAAGGGCATGCCAAAGCACATGCGGGGCTACAGCAAGCTTGCTCCCACGCCAACTTCTCCTTCCACCTCTGTGAAGCCCTCCGTCGGTTCCGCTTCCGGCCCCACCTCCGATTGCCATTAGCGTTAGGGTTAGGGTTAGGGTTAGGAGAAGGACAAAGCGTGGAGACAAAAATGGAGTGGGGTGGCCAAGGGCATGCCAAAGCACATGCGGGGCTACAGCAAGCTTGCTCCCACGCCAACTTCTCCTTCCAGCTCTGTGAAGCCCTCGGTTGGTTCCGCTTCCGGCCCCACCTCCGATTGCCATTAGCGTTAGGGTTAGGGTTAGGGTTAGGGTTAGGAGAAGGACAAAGCGTGGAGACAAAAATGGAGTGGGGTGGCCAAGGGCATGCCAAAGCACATGCGGGGCTACAGCAAGCTTGCTCCCACGCCAACTTCTCCTTCCAGCTCTGTGAAGCCCTCCGTCGGTTCCGCTTCCGGCCCCACCTCCGATTGCCATTAGCGTTAGGGTTAGGGTTAGGGTTAGGGTTAGGAGAAGGACAAAGCGTGGAGACAAAAATGGAGTGGGGTGGCCAAGGGCATGCCAAAGCACATGCGGGGCTACAGCAAGCTTGCTCCCACGCCAACTTCTCCTTCCACCTCTGTGAAGCCCTCCGTCGGTTGCGCTTCCGGCCCCACCTCCGATTGCCATTAGGGTTAGGGTTAGGGTTAGGGTTAGGGTTAGGAGAAGGACAAAGCGTGGAGACAAAAATGGAGTGGGGTGGCCAAGGGCATGCCAAAGCACATGCGGGGCTACAGCAAGCTTGCTCCCACGCCAACTTCTCCTTCCAGCTCTGTGAAGCCCTCCGTCGGTTCCGCTTCCGGCCCCACCTCCGATTGCCATTAGCGTTAGGGTTAGGGTTAGGGTTAGGGTTAGGAGAAGGACAAAGCGTGGAGACAAAAATGGAGTGGGGTGGCCAAGGGCATGCCAAAGCACATGCGGGGCTACAGCAAGCTTGCTCCCACGCCAACTTCTCCTTCCAGCTCTGTGAAGCCCTCCGTCGGTTCCGCTTCTGGCCCCACCTCCGATTGCCATTAGCGTTAGGGTTAGGGTTAGGGTTAGGGTTAGGAGAAGGACAAAGCGTGGAGACAAAAATGGAGTGGGGTGGCCAAGGGCATGCCAAAGCACATGCGGGGCTACAGCAAGCTTGCTCCCACGCCAACTTCTCCTTCCAGCTCTGTGAAGCCCTCCGTTGGTTCCGCTTCCGGCCCCACCTCCGATTGCCATTAGCGTTAGGGTTAGGGTTAGGGTTAGGGTTAGGAGAAGGACAAAGCGTGGAGACAAAAATGGAGTGGGGTGGCCAAGGGCATGCCAAAGCACATGCGGGGCTACAGCAAGCTTGCTCCCACGCCAACTTCTCCTTCCAGCTCTGTGAAGCCCTCCGTCGGTTCCGCTTCCGGCCCCACCTCCGATTGCCATTAGCGTTAGGGTTAGGGTTAGGGTTAGGGTTAGGGTTAGGAGAAGGACAAAGCGTGGAGACAAAAATGGAGTGGGGTGGCCAAGGGCATGCCAAAGCACATGCGGGGCTACAGCAAGCTTGCTCCCACGCCAACTTCTCCTTCCAGCTCTGTGAAGCCCTCGGTCGGTTCCGCTTCCGGCCCCACCTCCGATTGCCATTAGCGTTAGGGTTAGGGTTAGGGTTAGGGTTAGGAGAAGGACAAAGCGTGGAGACAAAAATGGAGTGGGGTGGCCAAGGGCATGCCAAAGCACATGCGGGGCTACAGCAAGCTTGCTCCCACGCCAACTTCTCCTTCCAGCTCTGTGAAGCCCTCGGTCCGTTCCGCTTCCGGCCCCACCTCCGATTGCCATTAGCGTTAGGGTTAGGGTTAGGGTTAGGGTTAGGAGAAGGACAAAGCGTGGAGACAAAAATGGAGTGGGGTGGCCAAGGGCATGCCAAAGCACATGCGGGGCTACCACCAAGCTTGCTCCCACGCCAACTTCTCCTTCCAGCTCTGTGAAGCCCTCCGTCGGTTCCGCTTCCGGCCCCACCTCCGATTGCCATTAGCGTTAGGGTTAGGGTTAGGGTTAGGGTTAGGAGAAGGACAAAGCGTGGAGACAAAAATGGAGTGGGGTGGCCAAGGGCATGCCAAAGCACATGCGGGGCTACAGCAAGCTTGCTCCCACGCCAACTTCTCCTTCCAGCTCTGTGAAGCCCTCCGTCGGTTCCGCTTCCGGCCCCACCTCCGATTGCCATTAGCGTTAGGGTTAGGGTTAGGGTTAGGAGAAGGACAAAGCGTGGAGACAAAAATGGAGTGGGGTGGCCAAGGGCATGCCAAAGCACATGCGGGGCTACAGCAAGCTTGCTCCCACGCCAACTTCTCCTTCCAGCTCTGTGAAGCCCTCCGTCGGTTCCGCTTCCGGCCCCACCTCCAATTGCCATTAGCGTTAGGGTTAGGGTTAGGGTTAGGAGAAGGACAAAGCGTGGAGACAAAAATGGAGTGGGGTGGCCAAGGGCATGCCAAAGCACATGCGGGGCTACAGCAAGCTTGCTCCCACGCCAACTTCTCCTTCCAGCTCTGTGAAGCCCTCCGTCGGTTCCGCTTCCGGCCCCACCTCCGATTGCCATTAGCGTTAGGGTTAGGGTTAGGGTTAGGAGAAGGACAAAGCGTGGAGACAAAAATGGAGTGGGGTGGCCAAGGGCATGCCAAAGCACATGCGGGGCTACAGCAAGCTTGCTCCCACGCCAACTTCTCCTTCCAGCTCTGTGAAGCCCTCCGTCGGTTCCGCTTCCGGCCCCACCTCCGATTGCCATTAGCGTTAGGGTTAGGGTTAGGGTTAGGGTTAGGAGAAGGACAAAGCGTGGAGACAAAAATGGAGTGGGGTGGCCAAGGGCATGCCAAAGCACATGCGGGGCTACAGCAAGCTTGCTCCCACGCCAACTTCTCCTTCCAGCTCTGTGAAGCCCTCCGTCGGTTCCGCTTCCGGCCCCACCTCCGATTGCCATTAGCGTTAGGGTTAGGGTTAGGGTTAGGAGAAGGACAAAGCGTGGAGACAAAAATGGAGTGGGGTGGCCAAGGGCATGCCAAAGCACATGCGGGGCTACAGCAAGCTTGCTCCCACGCCAACTTCTCCTTCCAGCTCTGTGAAGCCCTCCGTCGGTTCCGCTTCCGGCCCCACCTCCGATTGCCATTAGCGTTAGGGTTAGGGTTAGGGTTAGGGTTAGGAGAAGGACAAAGCGTGGAGACAAAAATGGAGTGGGGTGGCCAAGGGCATGCCAAAGCACATGCGGGGCTACAGCAAGCTTGCTCCCACGCCAACTTCTCCTTCCAGCTCTGTGAAGCCCTCCGTCGGTTCCGCTTCCGGCCCCACCTCCGATTGCCATTAGCGTTAGGGTTAGGGTTAGGGTTAGGGTTAGGAGAAGGACAAAGCGTGGAGACAAAAATGGAGTGGGGTGGCCAAGGGCATGCCAAAGCACATGCGGGGCTACAGCAAGCTTGCTCCCACGCCAACTTCTCCTTCCAGCTCTGTGAAGCCCTCCGTCGGTTCCGCTTCCGGCCCCACCTCCGATTGCCATTAGCGTTAGGGTTAGGGTTAGGGTTAGGGTTAGGAGAAGGACAAAGCGTGGAGACAAAAATGGAGTGGGGTGGCCAAGGGCATGCCAAAGCACATGCGGGGCTACAGCAAGCTTGCTCCCACGCCAACTTCTCCTTCCACCTCTGTGAAGCCCTCCGTCGGTTCCGCTTCCGGCCCCACCTCCGATTGCCATTAGCGTTAGGGTTAGGGTTAGGGTTAGGGTTAGGAGAAGGACAAAGCGTGGAGACAAAAATGGAGTGGGGTGGCCAAGGGCATGCCAAAGCACATGCGGGGCTACAGCAAGCTTGCTCCCACGCCAACTTCTCCTTCCAGCTCTGTGAAGCCCTCCGTTGGTTCCGCTTCCGGCCCCACCTCCGATTGCCATTAGGGTTAGGGTTAGGGTTAGGGTTAGGGTTAGGAGAAGGACAAAGCGTGGAGACAAAAATGGAGTGGGGTGGCCAAGGGCATGCCAAAGCACATGCGGGGCTACAGCAAGCTTGCTCCCACGCCAACTTCTCCTTCCAGCTCTGTGAAGCCCTCCGTCGGTTCCGCTTCCGGCCCCACCTCCGATTGCCATTAGCGTTAGGGTTAGGGTTAGGGTTAGGGTTAGGAGAAGGACAAAGCGTGGAGACAAAAATGGAGTGGGGTGGCCAAGGGCATGCCAAAGCACATGCGGGGCTACAGCAAGCTTGCTCCCACGCCAACTTCTCCTTCCAGCTCTGTGAAGCCCTCCGTCGGTTCCGCTTCCGGCCCCACCTCCGATTGCCATTAGCGTTAGGGTTAGGGTTAGGGTTAGGGTTAGGGTTAGGAGAAGGACAAAGCGTGGAGACAAAAATGGAGTGGGGTGGCCAAGGGCATGCCAAAGCACATGCGGGGCTACAGCAAGCTTGCTCCCACGCCAACTTCTCCTTCCACCTCTGTGAAGCCCTCCATCGGTTCCGCTTCCGGCCCCACCTCCGATTGCCATTAGGGTTAGGGTTAGGGTTAGGGTTAGGGTTAGGAGAAGGAGAGGGCGTGGAGACAAAAATGGAGTGGGGTGGCCAAGGGCATGCCAAAGCACATGCGGGGCTACAGCAAGCTTGCTCCCACGCCAACTTCTCCTTCCAGCTCTGTGAAGCCCTCCGTCGGTTCCGCTTCCGGCCCCACCGTCCGATTGCCATTAGCGTTAGGGTTAGGGTTAGGGTTAGGAGAAGGACAAAGCGTGGAGACAAAAATGGAGTGGGGTGGCCAAGGGCATGCCAAAGCACATGCGGGGCTACAGCAAGCTTGCTCCCACGCCAACTTCTCCTTCCACCTCTGTGAAGCCCTCCGTCGGTTCCACTTCCGGCCCCACCTCCGATTGCCATTAGCGTTAGGGTTAGGGTTAGGGTTAGGAGAAGGACAAAGCGTGGAGACAAAAATGGAGTGGGGTGGCCAAGGGCATGCCAAAGCACATGCGGGGCTACAGCAAGCTTGCTCTCACGCCAACTTCTCCTTCCAGCTCTGTGAAGCCCTCCGTCGGTTCCGCTTCCGGCCCCACCTCCGATTGCCATTAGCGTTAGGGTTAGGGTTAGGGTTAGGGTTAGGAGAAGGACAAAGCGTGGAGACAAAAATGGAGTGGGGTGGCCAAGGGCATGCCAAAGCACATGCGGGGCTACAGCAAGCTTGCTCCCACGCCAACTTCTCCTTCCAGCTCTGTGAAGCCCTCCGTCGGTTCCGCTTCCGGCCCCACGTCCGATTGCCATTAGCGTTAGGGTTAGGGTTAGGGTTAGGAGAAGGACAAAGCGTGGAGACAAAAATGGAGTGGGGTGGCCAAGGGCATGCCAAAGCACATGCGGGGCTACAGCAAGCTTGCTCCCACGCCAACTTCTCCTTCCAGCTCTGTGAAGCCCTCCGTCGGTTCCGCTTCCGGCCCCACCTCCGATTGCCATTAGCGTTAGGGTTAGGGTTAGGGTTAGGAGAAGGACAAAGCGTGGAGACAAAAATGGAGTGGGGTGGCCAAGGGCATGCCAAAGCACATGCGGGGCTACAGCAAGCTTGCTCCCACGCCAACTTCTCCTTCCACCTCTGTGAAGCCCTCGGTCGGTTCCGCTTCCGGCCCCACCTCCGATTGCCATTAGCGTTAGGGTTAGGGTTAGGGTTAGGGTTAGGAGAAGGACAAAGCGTGGAGACAAAAATGGAGTGGGGTGGCCAAGGGCATGCCAAAGCACATGCGGGGCTACAGCAAGCTTGCTCCCACGCCAACTTCTCCTTCCAGCTCTGTGAAGCCCTCCGTCGGTTCCGCTTCCGGCCCCACCTCCGATTGCCATTAGCGTTAGGGTTAGGGTTAGGGTTAGGGTTAGGAGAAGGACAAAGCGTGGAGACAAAAATGGAGTGGGGTGGCCAAGGGCATGCCAAAGCACATGCGGGGCTACAGCAAGCTTGCTCCCACGCCAACTTCTCCTTCCAGCTCTGTGAAGCCCTCCGTCGGTTCCGCTTCCGGCCCCACCTCCGATTGCCATTAGCGTTAGGGTTAGGGTTAGGGTTAGGGTTAGGAGAAGGACAAAGCGTGGAGACAAAAATGGAGTGGGGTGGCCAAGGGCATGCCAAAGCACATGCGGGGCTACAGCAAGCTTGCTCCCACGCCAACTTCTCCTTCCAGCTCTGTGAAGCCCTCCGTCAGTTCCGCTTCCGGCCCCACCTCCGATTGCCATTAGCGTTAGGGTTAGGGTTAGGGTTAGGAGAAGGACAAAGCGTGGAGACAAAAATGGAGTGGGGTGGCCAAGGGCATGCCAAAGCACATGCGGGGCTACAGCAAGCTTGCTCCCACGCCAACTTCTCCTTCCAGCTCTGTGAAGCCCTCCGTCGGTTCCGCTTCCGGCCCCACCTCCGATTGCCATTAGCGTTAGGGTTAGGGTTAGGGTTAGGGTTAGGAGAAGGACAAAGCGTGGAGACAAAAATGGAGTGGGGTGGCCAAGGGCATGCCAAAGCACATGCGGGGCTACAGCAAGCTTGCTCCCACGCCAACTTCTCCTTCCAGCTCTGTGAAGCCCTCCGTCGGTTCCGCTTCCGGCCCCACCTCCGATTGCCATTAGCGTTAGGGTTAGGGTTAGGGTTAGGGTTAGGGTTAGGAGAAGGACAAAGCGTGGAGACAAAAATGGAGTGGGGTGGCCAAGGGCATGCCAAAGCACATGCGGGGCTACAGCAAGCTTGCTCCCACGCCAACTTCTCCTTCCAGCTCTGTGAAGCCCTCGGTCGGTTCCGCTTCCGGCCCCACCTCCGATTGCCATTAGGGTTAGGGTTAGGGTTAGGGTTAGGGTTAGGAGAAGGACAAAGCGTGGAGACAAAAATGGAGTGGGGTGGCCAAGGGCATGCCAAAGCACATGCGGGGCTACAGCAAGCTTGCTCCCACGCCAACTTCTCCTTCCAGCTCTGTGAAGCCCTCCGTCGGTTCCGCTTCCGGCCCCACCTCCGATTGCCATTAGCGTTAGGGTTAGGGTTAGGGTTAGGGTTAGGAGAAGGACAAAGCGTGGAGACAAAAATGGAGTGGGGTGGCCAAGGGCATGCCAAAGCACATGCGGGGCTACAGCAAGCTTGCTCCCACGCCAACTTCTCCTTCCAGCTCTGTGAAGCCCTCGGTCGGTTCCGCTTCCGGCCCCACCTCCGATTGCCATTAGCGTTAGGGTTAGGGTTAGGGTTAGGAGAAGGACAAAGCGTGGAGACAAAAATGGAGTGGGGTGGCCAAGGGCATGCCAAAGCACATGCGGGGCTACAGCAAGCTTGCTCCCACGCCAACTTCTCCTTCCAGCTCTGTGAAGCCCTCGGTCGGTTCCGCTTCCGGCCCCACCTCCGATTGCCATTAGGGTTAGGGTTAGGGTTAGGGTTAGGGTTAGGAGAAGGACAAAGCGTGGAGACAAAAATGGAGTGGGGTGGCCAAGGGCATGCCAAAGCACATGCGGGGCTACAGCAAGCTTGCTCCCACGCCAACTTCTCCTTCCAGCTCTGTGAAGCCCTCCGTCGGTTCCGCTTCCGGCCCCACCTCCGATTGCCATTAGCGTTAGGGTTAGGGTTAGGGTTAGGGTTAGGAGAAGGACAAAGCGTGGAGACAAAAATGGAGTGGGGTGGCCAAGGGCATGCCAAAGCACATGCGGGGCTACAGCAAGCTTGCTCCCACGCCAACTTCTCCTTCCAGCTCTGTGAAGCCCTCCGTCGGTTCCGCTTCCGGCCCCACCTCCGATTGCCATTAGCGTTAGGGTTAGGGTTAGGAGAAGGACAAAGCGTGGAGACAAAAATGGAGTGGGGTGGCCAAGGGCATGCCAAAGCACATGCGGGGCTACAGCAAGCTTGCCCACGCCAACTTCTCCTTCCAGCTCTGTGAAGCCCTCCGTCGGTTCCGCTTCCGGCCCCACCTCCGATTGCCATTAGCGTTAGGGTTAGGGTTAGGGTTAGGGTTAGGAGAAGGACAAAGCGTGGAGACAAAAATGGAGTGGGGTGGCCAAGGGCATGCCAAAGCACATGCGGGGCTACAGCAAGCTTGCTCCCACGCCAACTTCTCCTTCCAGCTCTGTGAAGCCCTCCGTCGGTTCCGCTTCCGGCCCCACCTCCGATTGCCATTAGGGTTAGGGTTAGGGGTTAGGGTTATTGGGATAGGAGAAGGACAAAGCGTGGAGACAAAAATGGAGTGGGGTGGCCAAGGGCATGCCAAAGCACATGCGGGGCTACAGCAAGCTTGCTCCCACGCCAACTTCTCCTTCCAGCTCTGTGAAGCCCTCCGTCGGTTCCGCTTCCGGCCCCACCTCCGATTGCCATTAGCGTTAGGGTTAGGGTTAGGGTTAGGGTTAGGAGAAGGACAAAGCGTGGAGACAAAAATGGAGTGGGGTGGCCAAGGGCATGCCAAAGCACATGCGGGGCTACAGCAAGCTTGCTCCCACGCCAACTTCTCCTTCCAGCTCTGTGAAGCCCTCCGTCGGTTCCGCTTCCGGCCCCACCTCCGATTGCCATTAGCGTTAGGGTTAGGGTTAGGGTTAGGGTTAGGAGAAGGACAAAGCGTGGAGACAAAAATGGAGTGGGGTGGCCAAGGGCATGCCAAAGCACATGCGGGGCTACAGCAAGCTTGCTCCCACGCCAACTTCTCCTTCCAGCTCTGTGAAGCCCTCGGTCGGTTCCGCTTCCGGCCCCACCTCCGATTGCCATTAGGGTTAGGGTTAGGGTTAGGGTTAGGGTTAGGAGAAGGACAAAGCGTGGAGACAAAAATGGAGTGGGGTGGCCAAGGGCATGCCAAAGCACATGCGGGGCTACAGCAAGCTTGCTCCCACGCCAACTTCTCCTTCCAGCTCTGTGAAGCCCTCGTCGGTTCCGCTTCCGGCCCCACCTCCGATTGCCATTAGGCGTTAGGGTTAGGGTTAGGGTTAGGGTTAGGAGAAGGACAAAGCGTGGAGACAAAAATGGAGTGGGGTGGCCAAGGGCATGCCAAAGCACATGCGGGGCTACAGCAAGCTTGCTCCCACGCCAACTTCTCCTTCCAGCTCTGTGAAGCCCTCCGTCGGTTCCGCTTCCGGCCCCACCTCCGATTGCCATTAGCGTTAGGGTTAGGGTTAGGGTTTAGGAGAAGGACAAAGCGTGGAGACAAAAATGGAGTGGGGTGGCCAAGGGCATGCCAAAGCACATGCGGGGCTACAGCAAGCTTGCTCCCACGCCAACTTCTCCTTCCAGCTCTGTGAAGCCCTCGGTCGGTTCCGCTTCCGGCCCCACCTCCGATTGCCATTAGGGTTAGGGTTAGGGTTAGGGTTAGGGTTAGGAGAAGGACAAAGCGTGGAGACAAAAATGGAGTGGGGTGGCCAAGGGCATGCCAAAGCACATGCGGGGCTACAGCAAGCTTGCTCCCACGCCAACTTCTCCTTCCAGCTCTGTGAAGCCCTCCGTCGGTTCCGCTTCCGGCCCCACCTCCGATTGCCATTAGCGTTAGGGTTAGGGTTAGGGTTAGGGTTAGGAGAAGGACAAAGCGTGGAGACAAAAATGGAGTGGGGTGGCCAAGGGCATGCCAAAGCACATGCGGGGCTACAGCAAGCTTGCTCCCACGCCAACTTCTCCTTCCAGCTCTGTGAAGCCCTCCGTCGGTTCCGCTTCCGGCCCCACCTCCGATTGCCATTAGCGTTAGGGTTAGGGTTAGGGTTAGGAGAAGGACAAAGCGTGGAGACAAAAATGGAGTGGGGTGGCCAAGGGCATGCCAAAGCACATGCGGGGCTACAGCAAGCTTGCTCCCACGCCAACTTCTCCTTCCAGCTCTGTGAAGCCCTCCGTCGGTTCCGCTTCCGGCCCCACCTCCGATTGCCATTAGCGTTAGGGTTAGGGTTAGGGTTAGGGTTAGGAGAAGGACAAAGCGTGGAGACAAAAATGGAGTGGGGTGGCCAAGGGCATGCCAAAGCACATGCGGGGCTACAGCAAGCTTGCTCCCACGCCAACTTCTCCTTCCAGCTCTGTGAAGCCCTCCGTCGGTTCCGCTTCCGGCCCCACCTCCGATTGCCATTAGCGTTAGGGTTAGGGTTAGGGTTAGGGTTAGGAGAAGGACAAAGCGTGGAGACAAAAATGGAGTGGGGTGGCCAAGGGCATGCCAAAGCACATGCGGGGCTACAGCAAGCTTGCTCCCACGCCAACTTCTCCTTCCAGCTCTGTGAAGCCCTCGGTCGGTTCGCTTCCGGCCCCACCTCCGATTGCCATTAGCGTTAGGGTTAGGGTTAGGGTTAGGAGAAGGACAAAGCGTGGAGACAAAATGGAGTGGGGTGGCCAAGGGCATGCCAAAGCACATGCGGGGCTACAGCAAGCTTGCTCCCACGATTGCCATTAGCGTTAGGGTTAGGGTTAGAGTTAGGGTTAGGAGAAGGACAAAGCGTGGAGACAAAAATGGAGTGGGGTTGGCCAAGGGCATGCCAAAGCACATGCGGGGCTACAGCAAGCTTGCTCCCACGCCAACTTCTCCTTCCAGCTCTGTGAAGCCCTCCGTCGGTTCCGCTTCCGGCCCCACCTCCGATTGCCATTAGCGTTTAGGGTTAGGGTTAGGTTAGGGTTAGGAAAGGAACAAAGCGTGGAGACAAAAATGGAGTGGGGTGGCCAAGGGCATGCCAAAGCACATGCGGGGCTACAGCAAGCTTGCCTCCCACAATCTAGCGCTGTGATTCTCCTTCCGCTCTGTGAAGCCCTCCGTCGGTCCGCTTCCCGCCCCACCTCCGATTGCCATTAGCGTTAGGGTTAGGGTTAGGTAGGAGAAGGACAAGCGTGGTGACAAAATGGGTGGGGGCAAGGGCATGCCAAAGCACATGCGGGCTACAGAAGCTTGCTCCC
>NW_027182576.1:0-70774 GCF_040807025.1 Struthio camelus
AGGGAGAGACCGAGAGAGAGAGGAGAGAGAGAGAGAGGGGATGAGAGGAGAGAGGGAGAAGAGAGAGAGAGAGAGGAGGAGAGAGAGAGAGAGAGAGAGAGAGAGGGAGAGAGAGAGAGAGAGGGAGAGAGAGAGAGAGGAGAGAGAGAGAGAGAGAGAGAGAGAGAGGAGAGAGAGAGGGAGAGAGAGAGAGAGGGAGAGAGAGAGAGAGGAGAGAGAGAGAGAGAGAGAGAGAGAGAGGGAGAGAGAGAGAGAGGGAGAGAGAGAGAGAGGGAGAGAGAGAGAGAGGAGAGAGAGAGAGAGGGAGAGAGAGAGAGAGGGAGAGAGAGAGAGAGAGAGAGAGAGAGAGAGAGAGGAGAGAGAGAGAGGGAGAGAGAGAGAGAGGGAGAGAGAGAGAGAGGGAGAGAGAGGAGAGAGGGAGAGAGAGAGAGAGAGGGAGAGAGAGAGAGAGGGAGAGAGAGAGAGAGGGAGAGAGAGAGAGAGGAGAGAGAGAGAGAGGGAGAGAGAGAGAGAGAGAGAGAGAGAGAGAGAGAGAGAGAGGAGAGAGAGAGAGGAGAGAGAGAGAGAGAGAGTGAGAGAGAGTGAGATCAGTTAACAGCTTTCATGTTACTCTAGGCAAAGGCAGATCAAGTCAGCAATGTCATCGGTCAGAACTACAGAGACTAGCTAGGCTCCATCAAGCCTCTGCACCAACCACGTCACAGGAGTCATCACCATTACAAGAAAGGCAAAAAGCAGACCCAGGATCAGCAGAGTTTGCATCAGCTACGTTACATGACTGACGAGTTCTTTACACAGCACTCAGCATAGCCAGGACCCCTTTCTCAGGCTGATATTTAGCGAACACACAAGACGAGAGAGTTATCCACAAGTAAAACTGCTACTGTGAACACTGTGCAAACATTCAGAATTTAGTATTCCAGCAGTAATTAGAGCAAACCAATTAGTGACCATTACCTCAAGAACACAAATTCATCTGCACTGATACTCTAAGCTATGGACAGCAAACTCAGAACCCCTGGGGAAAAGCATCTGCAAATAGAGATTCCCTACCTCTTGTTATTCACAGCAAGGTAACAGCTGTGCTGGAAAATATATCCCAGCACCCAAATTACTCTCTCCAGCTTAGATTCAGTGCTAACATATGCCCAGAACTGGCCAGTTAAGGCAGCACTGGCCAGGCAGTCCACGCAAACCGACTACTACTTTCCCAAAAAACCCTTCTAAACACTTTCCTTTGAACTGCCTAAAAAAGCCTCGTAACAGTAGAGCATGCCCCTCAACAGAGGCAAACTGCCTCTCTTCAAGACGCTTGACAGCTTTTTAATTCTTCAAGCAGTTTGCTAGCTAAAACATCCTAAACTAGACCGCCAAAGGGTCACGTCTAATTCACAGCACACAAATTGCAACGCTGCTTTTATTAAACGTGTACCAGCTTACCAGCCACAATAGGCAGTTAGGAAAGCTGCATCGTTATTAGACCTGAAGCAATTGCTGGCATGGTAGGAGTTAATTCCCTTGCCACTTCCCCATTTGTCCCTTGGCTCCTTACAACAAAGGGCTAGTTCGGCAATACACCAGCAGTTCACAACTGCCTGGCCATTTTTAGATATGGCGATACATCTCTTAAACTACTCCATATGATCCATAACAAGACTCAAGTAGATGAGCATAGGCAAAAAATACATTCTCGTATCGCAGCTCTAGGCTCAAAAACTTAACACGTGATGCACTGGTGCCGATGCATACTTTTCTTAAGAGCCTGAACAGACTTGATGTCCAGCTTCACTTCTTTTAAAAAAACATACTTCCACATGCAGTACTTCTGGTTAACCCGAGATCCTCCATGACCATTCCTACCTACCTGAACACTTCCATTGCCAAATATTACCTTTAACAGGCCACATAACAATTACAATATACTCCGGGTTATTCCTTGGAAGAACATTCAAGGCGTGATTTACTAACAGATGCTTAAGCAATCAAGATCTTTACCCAGATTAAGAAACAAGGACAATTCTCTCTCTCTCTAAGAGAAAGACGTTCAATTTTAGATTTTAGCTTGAAGCTTTCATTTTTCTCCACAACTCCTTCCACTGTCATTTTAGGACTTAACTCAGGAATGAATGTAGCCTACATAATCATTAACCAACAGACTAGGATACATCTGGCAGGACAGGAAGACAACCAACCAACCCACCCACCCACGCACAAGTCAATAGGTGTGACATCCCTGACTGGCCTCAGGGTCCAAAAAGGGCAACCGAGGATTGCCCACTTTTATAAGGAGTCTGGCAGTCCGGCAAATCTCTGTGAAACAAGAGAAACAGATTTTGATAAGAACACGCTGTTCTGCTAGAAGCTTCTTTACATTCCCCTAGGAAGACCTCACCTATTACCACCATTTAGAGGGTATACTCTGAAAACAAAGCTTTACATACTAAATCTGAACTCAAAGGGTCAACTGATGCCAGCTGGCCAAGGTTAAAAGTGACTCAAACTAACCCAGATAGGTTGGAAGGGACCTCTGGAGATCATCTAGTCCAACCTCCCTGCTCCAGCAGGGTCACCTAGAGCATATTGCCCAGGATCACATCCAGACGGCTTTTGAAGATCTCCAGCGAAGGAGACTCCACCACCTCTCTGGGCGACCTGTTCCAATGCTCTGTCACCCTCACAGTCAAGAAGTTTTTCCTCAGGTTCAGATGGAACTTCCTGTGGTTCAATTTCTGCCCATTGCCTCTTGTCCTGTCACTGGGCACCACGGAGAAGAGGCTGGCCTCATCCTCTCGACACTCCCCCTTCAGATACTTGCACACATTGATGAGATCCCCTCTCAATCTTCTCTTCTCCAGGCTCAACAGGCCCAGCTCTTGCAGTCTTTCTGCAGAGGAGAGATGCTCCAGCCCTCTAATCATCTTGGTAGCCCTCCGCTGGACTCTCTCCAGGAGTGCCATGTCTCTCTTGCACTGGGGAGCCCACAACTGCACCCAGGACTCCAGGGGAGGCCTCCCCAGGGCTGAGGAGAGGGGCAGCATCACCTCCCTCCACCTGCTGGCAACACTCTGCCTAATGCACCCCAGGAGACCATTGGCCTCCTTGGCCACAAGGCCGCATTGCTGCCTCATGCTTCACTTGTTGCCCACCAGCACTCCCAGGTCCTTCTCGGCAGAGCTGCTTGCCAGCAGGTCAACCCCCAGCCTGTCCTGCTGCCTGGCCTTCTTCCTCCCTAGGTGCAGGACCCTGCACTTGCCTTTGTTGAACTTCAGGAGGTTCCTCTCCACCCACCTCTCCAGCCTGCCCAGGTCCCTCTCCATGGCAGCACAGTCTTCTGGTGTGCCAGCCTCTCCCCCCAGTTTAGTATCATCAGCAAACTTGCTGAGGGTGCACTCTGTGCCTTCCTCCAGGTCATTGATGAATATATTGAACAAGACTGGACCCAGGACTGACCCCTGGGGGACACCACTAGCCACAGGCCTCCAACGAGACTCTGCACTACTGACCACAACCCTCGGAGCTCGGCCATCCAGCCAGTTCTCAAGCCACCTCACCGTCCACTCATCTAGCCCACACCTCCTGAGCTTACCTAGGAGGATGGGATGGGAGACAGTGTCCAAAGCCTTGCTGAAGTCCAGGGAGACAACATCCACTGCTCTGCCCTCATCTACCCAGCCAGTCATTCCGGCATAGAAGGCTATCAGATTGGTCAAGCATCATTTCCCTTTGGTGAAGCCATGCTGACTACTCCTGATCACCTTCTTGTCCTCCACATGCTTAGTGAGGACCTCCAGGAGGAGCTGTTGCATCACCTTGCCAGGGATGGAGGGGAGGCTGACAGGCCTGGAGTTTCCTGGCTCCTCCTTCTTGCCCTTGTGGAAGACTGGCGTGACATTGGCTTTCTTCCAGTCCTCAGGCACCTCTCCTGATCTCCAGGACCTTTCCAAGATGACAGAGAGTGGCCTAGCAACAACATCCACCAGCTCCCTCCGCACTCGTGGGTGCATCCCATCGGGGCCCATGGATTTGTGGATGTCAAGTTTGGACAAAAGATCTCTAACCCGATCCTCCTCCACCAAGGGAGAGTCTTCCTTTCTCCAGACTTCCTCTCTTGTCTCCAAGGTCTGCAATTCCTCAGGACTGGCCTTAGCAGAAAAGACTGAAGCAAAGAAGGCATTCAGCAACTCTGCCTTCTCCATCTCCTTCGTCACCAGGGCACCCGCCCCATTCAGCAGCGGGCCCACCTTTTCCCTAGTCTTCCTTTTGCTATGGATGTATTCGAAGCAGCCCTTCTTGTTGTCCTTGACATCCCTTGCCAGATTTAATTCCAACTGGGCCTTAGCCTTCCTTGTCGCATCCCTGCACGCTCTGACAACGTCCCTGTATTCCTCCCAAGTGGCCTGTCCCCTTTTCCACATTCTGTACACTTCCTTCTTCTGCTGGAGTTTGGCCAGGAGTTCCTTGCTCATCCATGCAGGTCTCCTGCCCGCTTTGCTCAACTTCTTCCTCAGAGGGATGCACTGATCTTGAGCCTGGAGGAGGTGATGCTTGAATATGAACCAGCTTTCTTGGTAACCTCTTCCTTCTAGGGCCCTGTCCCATGAGATTCCCCTAAGTAGGTCCCTCAAGAGGCCAAAGTTAACTCTCCTGAAGTCCAGTGCTGCAATCCTACTCATTGCCCTGCTCCCTCCTCGTAGGAGCCTCAACTCCACCATCTCATGGTCACTGCAGCCAAGGCTGCCCCCCAACCTGCACATCTCCAACTAGACCTTCTTTGCTCGTTAGTACAAGGTCTAGCATTGCACTTCTCCTCGTTGGCGTCTCCACCACCTGCGTCAAGAAATTATCATCAATCCTCTGCAGGAACCTCTTTGACTCTTTGTGCCTAGCTGTGCTGCCTTGCCAACAGATGTCAGGGTGGTTGAAGTCTCCCATGAGAACCAGGGCCTGTGATCGTGAGGCTACTTCCAGCTGTCAGTAAAAGGCCTCATCGATGACCTCGTCCTGACCAGGTGGCCTGTAGTAAACCCCCACAACAGTGTCACCCATGTTACCCTGCCCTTTAATCCTTACCCATAGGCTCTCAACTTGCTCTTCATCCACCCCGAGGCAGAGCTCCATACATTCTAGTTGCTCTCTCACATAAAGAGCAACTCCACCACCTCGCCTTCCTGGCCTGTCTTTCCTAAAAAGCACATAGCCATCCATGACAGCATCCCAGTCATGTGAACTATCCCACCATGTCTCTGTAACTGCAGAAACCTGGTTTCACCAGGAAGCCACAGTATTGCAGAAGTTAGTCCTTTTTTTTTTTTCCAGGTACCAACATGATTTCCAGCAGGAGAATATCAAGGACAAAACCCTCACAGGAAAGCAGGAAACTCTCTCCGGCACAAAAATAACTACTGCTAGCTGCTGTTAAGACTCTCGAGTCTAGCGAACCTCACCTTGTACCCCTCCCCGACAAAGCTACTCTCATTCAACATCCATACCCTTCAACCAGCACTCACTTTCACACTACTACTCACTGAAGGACTGATCCCCTGCTGAAGGAAAGTTCTTCTAGCCCCAAGCACCTGCTTTTTTTTTTAATTTTATTTTGTCCTGCTCAACAACTGACCCCTAGAGACCAGCAGAAGTGAGGAATTTCTAGCAAGCCCTTGCCGACATTATAAACACACACTACACAAGTTGTAAACCAAGAGAGAGCATTCAGGCAGAACTAACGCAGAACTAAACGCAGGCATGTCATTAGTCTGCTTTCAGGCACAGTCATTTTTTCCAGAAAGCCTGCACAAATGCCTAGAACTACAACAACATGCTATTATGTCTATTACATCCAATGAACCTGAGCATCAAGTGGCAAGTCATGCATGAGGCACCTGCAACCTCTCTAGCCCATTAATAGGGCTTCACACCTCCATGTCCTCTCTCCCACTCTCCCATGCATCATCTTCAGAAGCTGCTACAAAACTCTACTTTAAGACAATACATGCATGCAACAAGGCAGCAGTTCAAAAAGCAAGGCTCAGCCCTCAACATCCTTTCTTTACTTTTCTCCCTCCCTACAGGTAAAGCCACTTTGGTTTCATAACTGCTAGCCAAAGGAAATGAGACAACAACTACAACCACCACCACCACCAAGAACCATGCTTTACATGGGTAACCCACAACTTACAACCACTAAGGCAGCAACTGTGCTTTAAGGCTTCAGTCAGGTCACTTCAAGGCCTGAGAGTCTACAGCACTACTTCCCTACTCTCCCACATCTACTAACATGTCATTTAGAAACTGCTTCCAACCTACCTACTAGCCAAACACTGCTCTGAGAAGCTCACACTTGTCAGGCAAATCCTCCTGCATTTACTGCCCCATGACAAACCCAATATGCTACTTTGGGGTCTTGGGTCATACAAACTTTGTACTTCCACTACCATTAGGAGAGCAGGAAGAGAGAAAGGGAAAAAAAAAGGGAAACATTTTAGTTTCCTCTACACTAAAAAGCTATAGAGAAACCTCTAACCCACAACAGAGACCTTCAGCTATAGAAAACTCAAAGTAGCTCAAGTTCTGCCAGTGATATAGCCACACGCCTCTCTTGCTAGCAGTTGACTTCCCCAGGAATCACAATTCCAAAACCAACATCCCCTAGTGTCCAAACAGGAGAAGCATCTCATGTTACACCAGGTCACATGCTTACAGATCTCCAAGAACCTTGACCACCTTTTTAAAGCCAGTCCTGAAACTTTTTCTTCTACCTCAGGTCAACCCAGAGGTTTACTGAAGAGCAATGTTTGGCAGCTCTTACTTCACTAGAACCACAGGTGAAACCACGAAAAAACATCGAGGGCAAGTATTTCATTTGTGACTCGCTAAAACTGATTTCTGTTCAACAATGACAGCACTGGGCAATATCTTAAAGTTACTGCTTTTACACAGGCCAGTATAGTCAAGTAATACCAGGAGACAACAGTCCTGTCTTTCCAAACAAAGTCTAAATAGTTCCTGTCACATTAAAAAAGCCAAGAGGAAAAAAAAAAAAATTGTTGCCTAGCTACAATACTAGTTCCTAAACCATTTCAGCAGCTCTAAATCCAGATGACAGCCTGCATTGACTCAGAGCAAGAATAGTACATGCAGCTGCTAGTCATTGGCTGAGATAGAGCCAACTCTCACAGGATCTCGCCCAGCAAACCCCAGTGAAACTCCACAATGGCACAGGAGACAGGAAACACCTAACAGCAAAAGAGTTCCTCCAAGATCAACGCATTTTAACCATGCCAGATCGCTCTCCTTCATCCATGACGCCTAACACACCCTTTTTCAGGCCATTTCCACATTCCAAGCCCAAACCACACATAATCTGTTCCAAGTTATGAACACTGACTGACAAGTGTCAATATGCCATTCAGGTTTTCCTCGGAAAACACAAGCAACTGCTTCAGCATTGCTTCCCTTTTCACTCCTCCTTCCCATACAAGGGGTCCATAGCTAACAAACACAACATATTTGCATCACCCACTGTGTGAGTGGGTAACGTGTCAAACACCAGTCAGCTTGCTTGCCTATTAGCAAGTCATGCTCAAAAGCAGCAGATCTAGAGACCTTCATTCCACCAATATCGCAATGGAAAGCTACTCTACTCCCAAGACCTCAAGTGAAAGATCCATTTCACACCCAAACAAGCAGCAAGTTTAAGCCAGTCCAAACTGGTCCCCTACTGCAACTTCCCAAACGGACACAAGTTGCTACACATCTTCTCTTAACCTTCCAGGAAAATCAGCTGCTCCCCTCAACCCTTTCCACCCAAAACCTTCCTCCTACAAAACACAGTTCTGCAAGGATCACAAATACAAAACGCGACCTAGACACAAAAAGACTCCCCTTAGTCATTTCCTAACTTCTTGGCCTTCAGCAGCAAGCACCAGCTCTTTCTTCTCTACTCGACCTCTAGATTTGCACGGGCACAAAGACAACTGGAGGCATTTCAGTAGCCAGTGTTGCCTACCTCTAAAGCATTGCAACCCACACAGGTAACACCAAGTCATCTTAACACAGCCAACGCTCTGAAGCCTAGCCTTCCCTTCACACAGGAACTTGCCTCATCAGCAATCACAGTTATCACTGCCATACATTTTAGAGGCTACGCGTCCAATCAATACATAAATCAATCAATTGCAAGCTCAGCCTTAATAGCTTGAACCTTCAGCACTTCAGCGCTTCAACTCTTCACAAAGCATCACTTCCACTGGATGCCCACACTGCCACTTTCCACTAACATCGTCTCTCTCATTGCCCAGACAGAACTTGGCTTGCTTGTAAAGCTTCCTCACATGGCATAGCTCCACTCTTTTCTCTTAGAACAAGTACTCCAGAAAGCTTAATCGCCACCAGCAGAAAGCCTCAGCACTCTATCTATCACCTCCTCTAAACCCCAGCAGGAACCAATTAACATCACAAGAGAAAGCACTCAGCTAAACCTCAGCACCAACCATGCCCTCCTCTATCAAACTACCATTCCTGCCTGCTTTAATACCAGCACCATTGGCTGCAACATCAACAAGCTTCCAGAAGGCAGCAAGGTCCCTCTACCATAACAGCTGGACCTCAGCCTACCTTCACCTGCTGGAATAACTGCACTTGCACCCAAGAAGGACAATAACTCTTCTCAAAGACAAGCACTGCAGTCCACCTCTTACTCAAGCATGCAGCTGAAGCAGCCCAGCAATCCTCTGCAGCCATGCCCTGACTCACTACCACACACCCTAGGCTCTCAAACCAGGACTGCTTCCTTCATGCGCCAACATCTCTGCTCAACACACTGAGCAGTTGGCTTACTCAGCATACAAGCACCTACATGACTCATAGGTCAAGAGCATACTACTCCTTCACAGGAGAAGCACATCCAATAGCCAAATAGCCTGAGCAGCTCAACATGGGATGCTTCTCACCAAGCATACAGGCCCTGTAGCACACTGCCTCTCTCACACTCACTCACTGACACCTGCTTTCAAACACTGGTTAACTCCTGCACTTGGGGGTGTGGGGGGGGGGGGGGGGGCAAGAGGAAGAGTGGTCATGTCACTGGGAAACCTATTCCCCCAAGCACACTTTTGCATTTAAGCTAAAGGATAAAAACTCTTAGCCTACTGTCTGACACCAGCTTAGGGCATACTCAGTACTGGCAGAAGAACAGATGATCCTTTGCCCAAAGAATGCATTCCCCCCACCCCACCCATTTCATTGTCAACAACAACAACAATCACCACCACCACCCCCCACACTAAACACTCATTCCCACCTCCAGCCACAACAAAAGGAGGTCAAAAAACAGATGAACCCACTCCTTTCAGCAGCACTCCTGTGTCAAGGGGCTCCAACTAGCACCTTCAGTCTTTGCAAAAGACTCCACCTCATACATTAGTACTATCAAGACTGGCACTACACTCCAATTGCACAGCCTAGCAACATATTACAGTAGACCTGAACGACTCCAAGGGACCCAAAGCAACAAATAGCCAATTAGCAGCTCCAATACACATTGTCTCCACTTTCTTGGGCAGGCACACAAAGTTCAACTTCAGAATGGTCTTCCAGAAAACTAGTTCTAGCACAAACCCTCTCTCTAGCCTGGCCTTACTTCCCCTCTATCAGGGAACACACAACAGTAATCAAATCAGGTTCAATCCCCCCCATCCCCCCACAAAAAAAAAAACCCAACAGACAAAGTAACATGACCCCACATCAGGAATAAGCCTGTCCACTCCCATGGGCCAAGCACCACTGCCCACCCCTCACTTCCAGACACAGCCACAGGGCAACCACAACTACTCCACTGCCTTCACCCAGAACCTCCCTTCCCCCCCCCCACTAAACAAATGCACCTGACCCAGCTCCCTCTCAGCTCCACCCAGTTCAAGCCCACCAGCTGAAAAGCAGCCCCCCAGCCACCTTCCCCATCACTTCAAGCTCACCTCCTTTGACACCCAGTCCAAAGGCATCTTCCACCACATGTACTTGCACACCCTCTCCCACAAACTCCTGCTCACTACTGCACTCGAGGGAGCGACATACACCCAGGCATGAACAAGACACAGACTCCCAGCACCACGCTGCAAGAGCTCTTGGAGCAATCCTAGGCAGCACCCTGACAGAGCCAGTTTCAGCCATTCGTTATAAGGTGCAAACACTTGGGCAAGGTTTTGCATGGATGCTAGGAAAAGGAAGCGGCTGCCTAAGTGACACACCTCTGCCATCACTACTCCCCTCAACACCAAACATCACATCAGCTGAAAGCACCCACTCCACTGCTGCTCCTCAACTCCCACCAGGCAACCGAGCTCAAACAACGTGCTCAGGCACAGTTCAAACCAACACACCCCCATCACAGAAGTACACACACAAGAGGCAACACTGCTAGCACGCACCAGTCGCGCTGTGTCGACCTTCAGAGCTCCACACACCAGCCACCGCTAAAGGTGACTAGCTGGAAAACCCACCTCTCGCTCCAGCTTACCCAGCTCTGTCTCCGGCGCACACAAACACCACTTCAACACCACCCACAGGACAGGCGAGCTGGAGCCAGGCCACACACGCTCACGCCGCCCCCGCCCCGCCCCAGCAGCCCCCAGGCCGCCTCCTGCCCCCGCCCCGCCCTCCCCACCTCGCCCTTCTGCCCGCTCTCCTCCTCGCCCGCTCCGCTCCGCGCTCCGCCTGCCCGAGCTCAGCAGCTCCTCGCCGCCCGCCCCCCGCCCCGCCTCGCTCTCCAGCCTCCCGCCGCCGCCGCCTCCCGCCCAGCGCCCCGCAAACGCCCCGCGCTCCCACCCCCCCGCCCCGCCCCGCCCCCGACCCTGCTCCTACTTCCCCCACCCCTTTCCCTGCCGCCCTTCAGCTCCCTTCCCCAGGCGCCGGGCGAGCAGGCGGCCGACGCAAACGCTCCCCCGTCCAGCGGCGACGCACCGGCCTCCTCAGCCGGGCGCCGGGCGACACCGAAGCCCCGCTCGGCCCCGGCCCCGGCCCCGGCCCCGCCCGACCGGCCGCCGCAAACCCTCCCCGGCCCGCCCGGCACCGACCCCGCCGCCTCCCAGCACCAGCCCCAGCACCATCCCCGCAGCCGCCAGCACCTTCGCGCAGCCTCCCGGCGCAGGCGCCGCCGCCCTTCGGGCCCCGAAAAGCCCCTTCGCCGCCCCCCGCCCCCTGCCCCTGCCGCTACCGCCCCCGAGCCCTGCCCGCCCGGCTGCGCCACGACCCACCGCGTGTCCCGCAGCCTGCCGCTCTCCAACTGCGCCGCGCCGCGGGGCCGGACGGGGCGGGATGGGGAGCCCTCCCCTTCCGCTCCGCCATCTTCGCCGCCAGGCGCCCCCCCACAGCCAGCCACCCCGCCGCCATCTTCGCCGCCGGCCACACCCTTCCCCCCGGCCAGAGGCGGGAGCGGGGCGCCAATCAGCGGCGGGCGGCGCGCAGGCGCCCTCCAATGGCCGAGAGGCAGCTGGCCCGGCCGGCCAATCCCCGCGGCGGCCCGGGCGGAGGGCGGGAGGGAGCGGAGAGAGGCCGGAGATGGCGTCCGGCGGCCGTGGGCGCCGCCGAGCGGGCGGGCGGGCGGGCGGCGGGGCGGGGTCTGCCGGCGCCAGGGACGCGGTCCCCGCTGTCCCCCCTCAGTGTCCCCCTCGCTGTCCCCTCGACCCCGTCCACCCCTTGTGCCCGCCCGCCTTGTGCCGCTCGGGCGCCTCGGCCGAGCTGCGGCTCTGGTGGGGGCGAAGGGCGAGAGCGGGCCGAGGGGCCCCTGGCAAAAGAAGTGGGCCGGGAGCTGCTGGGCTCGGGGGTTGGTGGCCCTGGGCGAGGCGGCCAGGAGAGCAGGGCGGTCGGCTGTCGGTGGCGGCAGAGGGCAGCGGGGAGGGCAGGCGGCGTGCGCGGGCAGGGCAGGGGCTGCGGGCAGGGCAGGCAGGAAGCGGCGGTGGCTGGCGCGGGCCTGGAGCGGCCGGTGCCGAAGGCCAAGTGCTGGGAGCAGGTTGGGCTGTGCGCAGGGTGCCGCCAAGCGAGGCGGGAGGGTGCGTTGCGGGGGAGCGCTGCCCCCGAGGCGCTGGGGTGTCCCGCGAGGCCCGAGGGGGTGGGCTGCGCGAGGCGGGGTGTCGGCGAGGGCGGCGAGGCTGGAGGAGGCGCGGGTCGGGGGGCTGCTGTCCACGGAAAGGCCCGGCCGTGCGAGAGGGTCCCTAGGAAAGCTGCGCGTGGCCTTGTTGTGCTTGGTTTTGGCAGGCGGTGCGGTGAAGCGGAGCGCTTGGAGGGGGAAAGGCGGCGTGTGGAGCCTGTGGAGAGCGGGTGCCGGAGAGGTGGAGGCGGCGCTGGAGGTGCTGGTGCTGGCAGGGCCGCTGAGGGCAGAGGTGGCTTGAGGTGAGGTGGGAAGCAGAGGAAGAGGCTGTGGCTGGGTGTGGGACGTGTTGGGCTGTAGAGCTGCATTGCCATGTTGCCTGCTGCCTGGAGAGTGGAGGTTGGCTGTACTGGTGCTGGACCTGGGGGGCTGGTGCAGCCTGGTGCGGGGCCTGGTGGGCTAGGGTAGCGTGGTGTGGGGGAAGGGGGGCTGGTGCAGCGTGGTACGGCCTACTGCTAAGTCTGGTGGGCTTGGGAGAACACTCCGTCGGGGCGGAAACCACTCCGCCGACATAAAAACGACTCCGTCGGGCCTGAAATCAGTGCGTCGGGCCTGAAATCAGTGCGTCAGGGCTGAAACCGCTCGACCAAGCTTAAAACCACTGCATCCGACCGAAAACCACTCTATCGGAGCTGAAACCACTGTGCCAGGACCAAAACCACTCGGTCGGGGCGGAAACCACTCCACCAGGGCCAAAAGCACTCGGCTGACCTTAAAACCACTCCATCAAGCCTAAAACCATTCCGTGAGGGCTGGAACCACTCTGCCAAGCGTAGAACCACTCCGTCGGGGCTGAAACCACAGTGCTGGGGCGGAAACTGCTCCATCAGGCCGAAAACCACTCCGCCAGGGCCAAAACCCCTCCGCTGACATTAAAACCATTCCGTCAGGGCCGGAACCACTCCGCCGAGCCTAAAACCACTCCGTCGGGGCTGAAACCACTGTGCTGGGGCGGAAACTGCTCAGTCAGGCTGTAAACCACTGCGTCAGGCCGAAAAGCACTCCACCAGGGCCAAAACCACTGTGTCGGGGCTGAAAGCATTCCACCAGGGCTAAAACCACTCCGTCGACATTAAAACCACTGCGCCAAGCCTAAAACCACCCTGTCAGGGCTGAAACCACTCCGCTGAGCCTGAAACCACTGCGTCAGGGCAGAAGCCACTCGGTCGTTGATGAAACCGCTCCGCCGAGCCTAAAACCACTCCGCCAGAGCAAAAACCACTCCGTCGGGCCTGAAACCACTCCGCCAGGGCGAAAACCACTGCATCAGGCCTAAAACCACTCTGCCGAGCCTAAAACAACTCCGTCGGGGCCAAAACCATTCCACCAGTGCTGAAACCGCTCCGTCGGGGCTGAAACCCCTCCGTGAAGCCGAAAAGCACTCTGTTGGGGCTGAAACCCCTCTGCGAAGCCGAAAAGCACTCTGTCGGGGTTGAAACCACTCCGCCAAGCCGAAAAGCACTGCGTCGGGGTTGAAACCACTCCGCCGAGCCTGAAAGCACTCCGCCGAGCCTAAAACCACTCGTCTGACCTTAAAACCACTCCGCCGAGCCTAAAAGCACTGCATCGGGGCTGAAACCACTCCGCCAGGGCCAAAACCACTGCATTGGGGCTGAAACCCCTCCGCCAGGGCGAAAACCACTCGTCTGACCTTAAAACCACTCCGCCGACCGAAAAGCACTGTGTCGGGGCTGAAACCCCTCCGCCGAGGCCAAAACGACTGCGTCGGGGCTGAAACCACTCCGCCGAGCCTAAAACCACTACGTCGGGGCTGAAAACACTCCGCCGAGCCTAAAACCACTCCGTCGGGGCTGAAAGCACTCCGCCGAGCCTAAAACCACTCCGTCGGGGCTGAAAGCACTCCGCCGAGCCTAAAACCACTCCGTCGGGGCTGAAAGCACTCCGCCGAGCCTAAAACCACTCCGTCGGGGCTGAAAGCACTCCGCCGAGCCTAAAACCACTCCGTCGGGGCTGAAAGCACTCCGCCGAGCCTAAAACCACTCCGTCGGGGCTGGAACCACTCCGCCGAGCCTAAAACCACTCCGCCGGGGCGAAAACCACTCTGCCAAGCCTAAAACCACTCCGCCGGGGCGAAAACCACTCCGTCGGGGCTGAAACCCCTCCGCCGAGCCTAAAAGCAGTGCGTCAGGGCTGAAACCACTCTGCCAAGCCTAAAACCACTCTGCTGAGGCGAAAACGACTCTGCCAAGCCTAAAACCACTCCACCGAGGCGAAAACCACTGCGTCGGGGCTGAAACCACTCCACCGAGTTTAAAAGCACTGTGTCGGGGCTGAAACCACTCCGTCGAGCCTAAAACCACTCCGTCGGGGCCAAAAGCACTCCGCCGAGCCTGAAACCACTGCGTCAGGGCAGAAGCCACTCGGTCGTTGCTGAAACCACTCCGCCGGACCTGAAACCACTCCGCCAGGGCCAAAACCACTGCGTCAGGCCTAAAACCACTCCGCCGAGCCTAAAACAACTCCGTCGGGGCCAAAACCACTCCACCAGTGCTGAAACCGCTCCGCCGGGGCTGAAACCCCTCCGTGAAGCCGAAAAGCACTGTGTCGGGGCTGAAACCCCTCCGTGAAGCCGAAAAGCACTGTGTCGGGGCTGAAACCCCTCCGTGAAGCCGAAAAGCACTGTGTCGGGGCTGAAACCCCTCCGCCAAGCCGAAAAGCACTGTGTCGGGGCTGAAACCCCTCCGTGAAGCCGAAAAGCACTGCATCGGGGCTGAAACCCCTCCGCCAGGGCCAAATCCACTCGGTCAGGGCTGAAACCACTCCATCAAACCTAAAAGCACTGCATCAGGCCAAAAACCACTCCGTCGGGGCTGAAACCACCGTGCCAGGGCCAAAACCAGTCTGCCAAGCCTAAAAGCACTGCATCAGGCCGAAAACCACTCCGTCGGGGCTGAAACCACTGCGTCAGGCCTAAAACCACTCCACCGATCCGAAAACAACTCCGTCGGGGCCAAAACCACTCCACCAGTACTGAAACCGCTCCGTCGGGGCTGAAACCCGTCCGTGAAGCCGAAAAGCACTGTGTCGGGGCTGAAACCCCTCCGTGAAGCCGAAAAGCACTGTGTCGGGGCTGAAACCCCTCCGTGAAGCCGAAAAGCACTGTGTCGGGGCTGAAACCCCTCCGTGAAGCCGAAAAGCACTGTGTCGGGGCTGAAACCCCTCCGTGAAGCCGAAAAGCACTGTGTCGGGGCTGAAACCCCTCCGTGAAGCCGAAAAGCACTGTGTCGGGGCTGAAACGCCTCCGTGAAGCCGAAAAGCACTGTGTCGGGGCTGAAACCACTCCGCCAGGGCCAAAACCACTCGTCTGACCTTAAAACCACTCCTCCAAAGTCAAAAACCACTGCCTCGGGGCTGAAACCACTCCACCAGGGCCAAAACCACTCGTCTGACCTTAAAACCACTCCGCCAAAGTCAAAAACCACTGCGTCGGGGCTGAAACCACTCCATCAAGCCTAAAACCACTCCGTCGGGGCTGAAACTAGTGCGTCAGGCCCAAAAGAACTCCGTCAGGGCCCAAACGACTCCACCAGTGCTGAAACCACTGCGCCAAGCCTGAAACCACTGCGTCGGGGCTGAAACCACTCCGCCAGGGCCAAAACTACTCGTCTGACCTTAAAACCACTCCATCAAGCCTAAAAGCACTGCGTCAGGGCAGAAGCCACTCCGTCGTTGCTGAAACCACTCTGCCGAGCCTAAAACCCCTCCGTCGGGGCTGAAACCACTCCTTGGTTGCTGAAGCCACTCTGCCAAGCCTAAAACCACTCCGCCGGGGCGAAAACCACTCCGTGGTTGCTGAAAGCACTCTGCCGAGCCTAAAAGCAGTGCGTCAGGGCTGAAACCACTCCATCAAGCCGAAAAGCAGTCCGTCGGGGCGGAAACCACTCCGCCGAGCCTAAAAGCAGTGCGTCAGGGCTGAAACCACTCTGCCAGGGCCAAAACCCCTCCGCTGACATTAAAACCATTCCGTCAGGGCTGGAATCACTCCGCTGAGCATAAAACCACTGCGTCGGGGCTGAAACCACTGTGCTGGGGCAGAAACTGCGCCGTCAGGCTGTAAACCACTGCGTCAGGCCGAAAAGCACTCCACCAGGGCCAAAACCACTGCGTCGGGGCTGAAAGCATTCCACCAGGGCTAAAACCACTCCGCCGACATTAAAACCACTGCGCCAAGCCTAAAAGCACTGCGTCGGGGCTGAAACCACTCCGCCGAGCCTGAAACAACTCCGTCGGGGCTGAAACTAGTGCGTCAGGCCCAAAACAACTCCGTCAGGGCCCAAACCACTCCACCAGTGCTGAAACCACTCCATCAAGCCTAAAACCACTGCGTCGGGGCTGAAACCACTCCGCCGAGCCTGAAACCACTGCGTCAGGCCTGAAATCACTCTGCCGAGCCTGAAACCACTGCGTCAGGCCTAAAACCACTCCGCCGAGCCTAAAACAACTCTGTCAGGGCCAAAACCACTCGTCTGACCTTAAAACCACTCCATCAAGCCTAAAAGCACTGCGTCGGGGCAGAAACTGCTCGGTCAGGCTGAAAACCACTCCGCCGAGCCTGAAACCACTGCGTCAGGGCAGAAGCCACTCCGTGGTTGCTGAAAGCACTCCGCCGAGCCTAAAACCACTCCGCCAGGGCCAAAACCACTGCGTCAGGCCTTAAACCACTCCGCCGAGCCTAAAACAACTCCGTTGGGGCCAAAACCACTCCACCAGTGCTGAAACCGCTCAATCGGGGCTGAAACCCCTCCGTGAAGCCGAAAAGCACTGTGTCGGGGCTGAAACCCCTCCGTGAAGCCGAAAAGCACTGTGTCGGGGCTGAAACCCCTCCGGGAAGCCGAAAAGCACTGTGTCGGGGCTGAAACCCCTCCGGGAAGCCGAAAAGCACTGTGTCGGGGCTGAAACCCCTCCGCCGAGCCTGAAACCACTGCGTCAGGGCAGAAGCCACTCCGTGGTTGCTGAAACCACTCCGTCGAGCCTAAAACCACTCCGTCGGGGCTGAAACCAATCCGCCGGGGCCAAAATCACTCCGTCAGGGCTGAAACCACTGCGTCGGGGCTGAAACCACTCCGCCGAGCCTAAAAGCACTGCATCGGGGCTGAAACCACAGTGCCAGGGCGAAATCGACTCCGTCAGGGCTTAAACCACTCCATCAAGCCTAAAAGCACTGCGTCGGGGCTGAAACTAGTGCGTCAGGCCCAAAATAACTCCGTCGGGGCCAAAACCACTCCACCAGTGCTGAAACCACTCCGCCAAGCCTGAAACCACTGCGTCGGGGCTGAAACCACTCCGCCAGGGCCAAAACCACTCGTCTGACCTTAAAACCACTCCATCAAGCCTAAAAGCACTGCGTCGGGGCTGAAACCACTGCGTCAGGCTGAAAACCACTCCGCCGAGCCTGAAACCACTGCGTCAGGGCAGAAGCCACTCCGTGGTTGCTGAAACCACTCCGCCAGGGCCAAAACCACTCCGTCGGGGCTGAAACCACTCCATGGTTGCTGAAACCACTCCGCCGAGCCTAAAACCACTCCGCCAGGGCCAAAACCACTGCGTCGGGGCTGAAACCACACCGCCAGGGCCAAAACCACTGCGTCAGGCCTAAAACCACTCCGCCGAGCCTAAAACAACTCCGTCGGGGCCAAAACCACTCCACCAGTGCTGAAACCGCTCCGTCGGGCTGAAATCGCTCCGTGAAGCCAAAAAGCACTCTGTCGGGGTTGAATCCACTCCTACAAGCCGAACAGCACTGTGTCAGGGTTGAAACCACTCCGCCGAGCCTAAAAGCACTGCATCGGGGCTGAAACCACTCCGCCAGGGCCAAATCCACTCGGTCAGGGCTGAAACCACTCCATCAAACCTAAAAGCACTGCATCAGGCCGAAAACCACTCCGTCGGGGCTGAAACCACCGTGCCAGGGCCAAAACCAGTCTGTCAAACCTAAAAGCACTGCATCAGGCCGAAAACCACTCCATCGGGGCTGAAACCACCGTGCCAGGGCCAAAACCAGTCTGCCAAGCCTAAAACCACTGCGTCGGGGCGAAAACCACTCCGCCGGGGCTGAAACCACTCCGCCGAGCCTAAAAGCAGTGTGTCAGGGCTGAAACCACTCTGCCAAGCCTAAAACCACTCCGCTGACATTAAAACCACTGCGCCAAGCCTAAAAGCACTGCGTCGGGGCTGAAACCACTCCACCAAGCCTAAAAGCACTGCGTCAGGCCAAAAAGCACTCCACCAGGGCCAAAACCACTGCGTTGGGGCTGAAAGCATTCCACCACGGCTAAAACCACTCCGCCGACATTAAAACCACTGCGCCAAGCCTGAAACCCCTCCGTCGGGGCTGAAACCACTCTGCCGAGCCTAAAAGCAGTGCGTCAGGGCTGAAACCACTCCGCCAAGCCTAAAACCACTGCATCAGGTGGAAAACCACTCCGCCAGGGCCAAAACCACACCGCTGACATTAAAACCATTCCGTCAGGGCTGGAACCACTCCGCCGAGCCTAAAACCTCTCCGTCGGGGCTGAAACCACTCCACCAAGCCTAAAAGCACTGCGTCGGGGCTGAAACCACTCCGCCAGGGCCAAAAGCACTGCGTCGGGGCTGAAACCACTCCGCCAGGGCCAAAACCATTCTCCCAAGCCTAAAACCACTCAGCCGGGGCGAAAAGCACTGCGTCGGGGCTGAAACCACTCCGCCGAGTCTAAAAGCAGTGCGTCAGGGCTGAAACCACTCCGCCAAGCCGAAAACCACTGCGTCAGGTGGAAAACCACACCGCCGAGCCTAAAAGCAGTGCGTCAGGGCTGAAACCACTCTGCCAAACCTAAAACCACTCCACCGAGGCGAAAACCACTCCGCCGGGGCTGAAACCACTCCGCCGAGCCTAAAAGCAGTGTGTCAGGGCTGAAACCACTCTGCCAAGCCTAAAAGCATTGCGTCAGGTGGAAACCACTCCGCCGAGCCTAGAACCACTCCACTGAGCCTAAAAGCACTGCATTGGGGCTGAAACCACTCTGCCAGGGCTAAAACGACTGCGTCGGGGCTGAAACCACTCCATCAAGCCTAAAACCACTGCGTCGGGGCTGAAACTAGTGCGTCAGGCCCAAAATAACTCCGTTGGGGCCAAAACCACTCCACCAGTGCTGAAACCACTCCGCCAAGCCTGAAACCAGTGCGTCGGGGCGGAAACCACTCCGGCAGGGCCAAAACCACTCGTCTGACCTTAAAACCACTCCATCAAGCCTAAAAGCACTGCGTCGGGGCTGAAACCACTCCGTCAGGCTGAAAACCACTCCGCCAAGCCTGAAACCACTGCGTCAGGGCAGAAGCCACTCCGTGGTTGCTGAAACCACTCCGCCAGGGCCAAAACCACTCCGTCGGGGCTGAAACCACTCCATGGTTGCTGAAACCACTCTGCCGAGCCTAAAACCACTCCGCCAGGGCCAAAACCACTGCGTCGGGGCTGAAACCACACCGCCAGGGCCAAAACCACTGCGTCAGGCCTAAAACCACTCCGCCGAGCCTAAAACAACTCCGTCGGGGCCAAAACCACTCCACCAGTGCTGAAACCACTCTGTCGGGGCTGAAACCCCTCCGTGAAGCCGAAAAGCACTGTGTCGGGGTTGAAACCACTCCGCCAGGGCCAAAAGCACTGCGTCGGGGCTGAAACCACTCCGCCAGGGCCATAACCATTCTCCCAAGCCTAAAACCACTCAGCCGGGGCGAAAAGCACTGCGTCGGGGCTGAAACCACTCCGCCGAGTCTAAAAGCAGTGCGTCAGGGCTGAAACCACTCCGCCAAGCCTAAAACCACTGCATCAGGTGGAAAACCACACCGCCGAGCCTAAAAGCAGTGCGTCAGGGCTGAAACCACTCTGCCAAACCTAAAACCACTCCACCGAGGCGAAAACCACTCCGCCGGGGCTGAAACCACTCCGCCGAGCCTAAAAGCAGTGTGTCAGGGCTGAAACCACTCTGCGAAGCCGAAAACCACTCTGCCGAGCCTAAAAGCACTGCATCGGGGCTGAAACCACTCCGCCAAGCCTAAAACCACTGCATCAGGTGGAAAACCACTCCGCCAGGGCCAAAACCCCTCCGCTGACATGAAAACCATTCCGTCAGGGCTGGAACCACTCCGCCGAGCCTAAAACCGCTCCGTCGGGGCTGAAACCACTGTGCTGGGGCGGAAACTGCTCGGTCAGGCTGTAAACCACTGCGTCAGGCCGAAAAGCACTCCACTAGGGCCAAAACGACTGCGTCGGGGCTGAAAGCGTTCCACCAGGGCTAAAACCACTCCGCCGACATTAAAACCACTGCGCCGAGCCTAAAAGCACTGCGTCGGGGCTGAAACCACTCCGCCAAGCCTAAAACCACTGCATCAGGTGGAAAACCACTCCGCCAGGGCCAAAACCCCTCCGCTGACATTAAAACCATTCCGTCAGGGCTGGAACCACTCCGCCGAGCCTGAAACCACTGCGTCAGGGCAGAAGCCACTCCGTTGTTGCTGAAACCACTCCGCCAGGGCCAAAACCACTCCGTCGGGTCGAAAACCACTGCGTTGGGGCTGAAACCACTCCGCCAAGCCTAAAACCACTGCATCAGGTGGAAAACCACTCCGCCAGGGCCAAAACCACACCGCTGACATGAAAACCATTCCGTCGGGGCTGGAACCACTCCGCCGAGCCTAAAAGCACTGCGTCGGGGCTGAAACCACTCCGCCAGGGCCAAAAGCACTGCGTCGGGGCTGAAACCACTCCGCCAGGGCCAAAAGCACTGCGTCGGGGCTGAAACCACTCCGCCAGGGCCATAACCATTCTCCCAAGCCTAAAACCACTCAGCCGGGGCGAAAAGCACTGCGTCGGGGCTGAAACCACTCCGCCGAGTCTAAAAGCAGTGCGTCAGGGCTGAAACCACTCCGCCAAGCCGAAAACCACTGCGTCAGGTGGAAAACCACACCGCCGAGCCTAAAAGCAGTGCGTCAGGGCTGAAACCACTCTGCCAAACCTAAAACCACTCCACCGAGGCGAAAACCACTCCGCCGGGGCTGAAACCACTCCGCCGAGCCTAAAAGCAGTGTGTCAGGGCTGAAACCACTCTGCGAAGCCGAAAACCACTCTGCCGAGCCTAAAAGCACTGCATCGGGGCTGAAACCACTCCGCCAAGCCTAAAACCACTGCATCAGGTGGAAAACCACTCCGCCAGGGCCAAAACCCCTCCGCTGACATTAAAACCATTCCGTCAGGGGTGGAACCACTCCGCCGAGCCTGAAACCACTGCGTCAGGGCAGAAGCCACTCCGTTGTTGCTGAAACCACTCCGCCAGGGCCAAAACCACTCCGTCGGGTCGAAAACCACTGCGTTGGGGCTGAAACCACTCCGCCAAGCCTAAAACCACTGCATCAGGTGGAAAACCACTCCGCCAGGGCCAAAACCCCTCCGCTGACATGAAAAATATTCCGTCAGGGCTGGAACCACTCCGCCGAGCCTGAAACCACTGCGTCGGGGCTGAAACCACTGTGCTGGGGCGGAAACTGCTCGGTCAGGCTGTAAACCACTGCGTCAGGCCGAAAAGCACTCCACTAGGGCCAAAACGACTGCGTCGGGGCTGAAAGCGTTCCACGAGGGCTAAAACCACTCCGCCGACATTAAAACCACTGCGCCGAGCCTAAAAGCACTGCGTCGGGGCTGAAACCACTCCGCCGAGCCTGAAACCACTGCGTCAGGCCTAAAACCACTCCGCCGAGCCTAAAACAACTCCGTCAGGGCCAAAACCACTCCACCAGTGCTGAAACCACTCCGTCGGAGCTTAAACCCCTCCGTAAAGCCAAAAAGCACTGTGTCGGGGCTGAAACCCCTCCGTGAAGCCGAAAAGCACTGTGTCGGGGCTGAAACCCCTGCGTGAAGCTGAAAAGCACTGTGTCGGGGCTGAAACCCCTCCGTGAAGCCGAAAAGCACTGCATCGGGGCAGAAACCACTCTGCCAGGGCCAAAACCAGTGCGTCGGGGCTGGAACCACTCCGCCGAGGCCAAAACCACTGCGTCGGGGCTGGAACCACTCCGCCGAGGCCAAAACCACTGCGTCGGGGCTGGAACCACTCCATCAAGCCTAAAACCACTCCGTCGGGGCTGAAACTAGTGCGTCAGGCCCAAAACAACTCCGTCAGGGCCAAAACCACTCCACCAGGGCTGAAACCACTCCACCAAGCCTGAAACCAGTGCGACGGGGCTGAAACCACTCCACCAGTGCTGAAACCACTCTGCCAAGCCTAAAACCACTCCATCAAGCCTAAAAGCAGTGCGTCGGGGCTGAAACCACTCCGCCAAACCTAAAACCACTGCATCAGGTGGAAAACCACTCCGCCAGGGCCAAAACCCCTCCGCTGACATTAAAACCATTCCGTCAGGGCTGGAACCACTCCGCCGAGCCTGAAACCACTGCGTCAGGGCAGAAGCCACTCCGTTGTTGCTGAAACCACTCCGCCAGGGCCAAAACCACTCCGTCGGGTCGAAAACCACTGCGTTGGGGCTGAAACCACTCCGCCAAGCCTAAAACCACTGCGTCAGGTGGAAAACCACACCGCCGAGCCTAAAAGCAGTGCGTCAGGGCTGAAACCACTCTGCCAAGCCTAAAAGCACTCCACTGAGGCGAAAACCACTGCGTCGGGGCTGAAACCACTCCGCCGAGCCTAAAAGCAGTGTGTCATGGCTGAAACCCCTCCGTGAAGCCGAAAAGCACTCTGTCGGGTCTGAAACCCCTCCGTGAAGCCTAAAAGCATTGCGTCAGGTGGAAAACCACTCCGCCGAGCCTAGAACCACTCCACTGAGCCTAAAAGCACTGCATTGGGGCTGAAACCACTCTGCCAGGGCTAAAACGACTGCGTCGGGGCTGAAACCACTCCATCAAGCCGAAAAGCACTGCGTCGGGGCTGAAACTAGTGCGTCAGGCCCAAAACAACTCCGTCGGGGCCAAAACCACTCCACCAGTGCTGAAACCACTCCACCAAGCCTGAAACCACTGCTTTGGGGCTGAAACCACTCCGCCAGGGCCAAAACCACTCGGCTGACCTTAAAACCACTCCATCAAGCCTAAAAGCACTGCGTCGGGGCAGAAACTGCTCCGTCAGGCTGAAAACCACTCCGCCGAGCCTGAAACCACTGCGTCAGGGCAGAAGCCACTCGGTCGTTGCTGAAACCACTCCGCCGAGCCTGAAACCACACCGCCAGGGCCAAAACCACTGCGTCAGGCCTTAAACCACTCCGCCGAGCCTAAAACAACTCCGTCAGGGCCAAAACCACTCCACCAGTGCTGAAACCGCTCCGTTGGGGCTGAAACCCCTCCGTGAAGCCGAAAAGCACTGTGTCGAGGCTGAAACCCCTCCGTGAAGCCGAAAAGCACTGTGTCGGGGCTGAAACCCCTCCGGGAAGCTGAAAAGCACTCTGTCGGGGCTGAAACCACTCCGCCGAGCCGAAAAGCACTGCGTCGGGGTTGAAACCACTCCGCCGAGCCGAAAAGCACTGTGTCGGGGTTGAAACCCCTCCGTGAAGCCGAAAAGCACTGTGTCGGGCTGAAACCACTCCGCCAGGGCCAAAACCACTCGTCTGACCTTAAAACCACTCCTCCAAAGTCAAAAACCACTGCCTCGGGGCTGAAACCACTCCACCAGGGCCAAAACCACTCGTCTGACCTTAAAACCACTCCGCCAAAGTCAAAAACCACTGCGTCGGGGCTGAAACCACTCCATCAAGCCTAAAACCACTCCGTCGGGGCTGAAACTAGTGCGTCAGGGCCCAAACCACTCCGTCGGGGCTGAAACTAGTGCGTCAGGGCCCAAACCACTCCAACAGTGCTGAAATCACTGTGCCAAGCCTGAAACCACTGCGTCAGGGCTGAAACCACTCCGCCGAGCCTAAAAGCACTGCATCAGGCCTGAAACCACTCCGCCAGGGCCAAAACCACTGCATCAGGCCTAAAACCACTCCGCCGAGCCTAAAACAACTCCGTCGGGGCCAAAACCACTCCACCAGTGCTGAAACCGCTCCGTCGGGGCTGAAACCCCTCCGTGAAGCCGAAAAGCACTGTGTCGGGGCTGAAACCCCTCCGTGAAGCCGAAAAGCACTCCGTCGGGGCTGAAACCACTCCGCCGAGCCTAAAAGCACTGCATCAGGCCCAAAACCACTCCGTCGGGGCTGAAACCACTGCGTCAGGCCTAAAACCACTCCACCGAGCCGAGAACAACTCCATCGGGGCCAAAACCACTCCACCAGTGCTGAAACCGCTCCGTCGGGGCTGAAACCCCTCCGTGAAGCCGAAAAGCACTGCATCGGGGCTGAAACCCCTCTGCGAAGCAGAAAAGCACTCTGTCGGGGTTGAAACCACTCCGCTAAGCCGAAAAGCACTGTGTCGGGGCTGAAACCCCTCCGTGAAGCCGAAAAGCACTGCGTCGGGGTTGAAACCACTCCATCAAGCCTAAAACCACTCCGCCGGGGCTGAAACTAGTGCGTCAGGGCCCAAACCACTCCAGCAGTGCTGAAACCACTGTGCCAAGCCTGAAACCACTGCGTCGGGGCTGAAACCACTCCGCCGAGCCTGAAACCACTGCGTCAGGCCTGAAACCACTCCGCCAGGGCCAAAACCACTGCGTCAGGCCTAAAACCACTCCGCCGAGCCTAAAACAACTCCGTCGGGGCCAAAACCATTCCACCGAGGCGAAAACCACTCCGCCGGGGCTGAAACCCCTCCGTGAAGCCGAAAAGCACTGTGTCGGGGCTGAAACCCCTCCGTGAAGCCGAAAAGCACTGTGTCGGGGCTGAAACCCCTCCGTGAAGCCGAAAAGCACTGTGTCGGGGCTGAAACCCCTCCGCCGAGCCCAAAAGCACTGTGTCGGGGCTGAAACCCCTCCGTGAAGCCGAAAAGCACTGTGTCGGGGCTGAAACCCCTCCGTGAAGCCGAAAAGCACTGCGTCGGGGTTGAAACCACTCCATCAAGCCTAAAACCACTCCGCCGGGGCTGAAACTAGTGCGTCAGGGCCCAAACCACTCCAGCAGTGCTGAAACCACTCCGCCAAGCCTGAAACCACTGCGTCAGGCCTGAAACCACTCCGCCAGGGCCAAAACCACTGCGTCGAGCCTAAAAGCACTCCGCCGAGCCTAAAACAACTCCGTCGGGGCCAAAACCATTCCACCGAGGCGAAAACCACTCCGCCGGGGCTGAAACCCCTCCGTGAAGCCGAAAAGCACTGTGTCGGGGCTGAAACCCCTCCGTGAAGCCGAAAAGCACTGTGTCGGGGCTGAAACCCCTCCGTGAAGCCGAAAAGCACTGTGTCGGGGCTGAAACCACTCCGCCGAGCCTAAAACCACTGCGTCGGGGCTGAAACCACTCCGCCGAGCCTAAAAGCACTGCGTTGGGGCTGAAACCACTCCGCCGAGCCTGAAACCACTGCGCCGAGCCTAAAACCACTCGTCTGACCTTAAAACCACTCCGCCGAGCCTAAAAGCACTGTGTCGGGGCTGAAACCACTCCGCCGAGCCTAAAAGCACTGCATCGGGGCTGAAACCACTCCGCCGAGGCCAAATCCACTGCGTCGGGGCTGAAACCACTCCGCCGAGCCTAAAACCACTCCGTCGGGGCTGAAACTACTGCGTCAGGCCCAAAACAACTGCGACAGGGCCAAAACCACTCCACCAGTGCTGAAACCACTGCGCCAAGCCTGAAACCAGTGCGTCGGGGCTGAAACCACTCCGCCAGGGCCAAAACCACTCGTCTGACCTTAAAACCACTCCATCAAGCCTGAAAGCACTGCGTCGGGGCAGAAACTGCTCCGTCAGGCTGAAAACCACTCCGCCGAGCCTGAAACCACTCCGCCAAGGCCAAAACTGTTCCGTCGTTGCTGAAACCACTCCGCCAGGGCCAAAACCACTCCGTCGGGGCTGAAACCACTCCGCCAGGGCCAAAACCACTCTGCCAAGCCAAAAACCACTCCGTCGGGGCGAAAACCACTCCGCCGGGGCTGAAACCACTCCGCGGAGCCTAAAAGCAGTGCGTCAGGGCTGAAAACCCTCTGCCAAGCCTAAAACCACTCCGCCGGGGCGAAAACCACTCCGTCGGGGCTGAAACCCCTCCGTGAAGCTGAAAAGCACTCTGTCGGGGCTGAAACCATTCGGCGAAGCTGAAAAGCACTGTGTCGGGGTTGAAACCACTCCGCCAAGCCGAAAAGCACTCTGTCGGGGTTGAAACCACTCTGCCAAGCCGAAAACCACTCTGTCGGGGTTGAAACCACTCCGCCAAGCTGAAAAGCACTCTGTCGGGGCTGAAACCATTCCGCCAAGCCGAAAACCACTCGTCTGACCTTAAAACCACTCCGCCAAGCCGAAAAGCACTGCATCGGGGCTGAAACCACTCCGAGGCCAAAAGCAGTGCGTCGGGGCTGAAACCACTGTGCCGGGGCGGAAACTGCTCCGTCAGGCTGTAAACCACTGCGTCAGGCCGAAAAGCACTCCATCAGGGCCAAAAAGCACTGCATCGGGGCTGAAAGCGTTTCACGAGGGCTAAAATCACTCCGCCGACATTAAAACCACTGCGCCAAGCCTAAAAGCACTGCGTCGGGGCTGAAACCACTCCGCCGAGCCTGAAACCACTGCGTCAGGCCTGAAACCACTCCGCCGAGCCTAAAACAACTCCGTCGGGGCCAAAAGCACTCCACCAGTGCTGAAACCGCTCCGTCGGGGCTGAAACCCCTCCGTGAAGCCGAAAAGCACTGTGTCGGGGCTGAAACCCCTCCGTGAAGCCGAAAAGCACTGTGTCGGGGCTGAAACCCCTCCGTGAAGCCGAAAAGCACTGTGTCGGGGCTGAAACCCCTCCGTGAAGCCGAAAAGCACTGTGTCGGGGCTGAAACCACTCCGCCAAGCCGAAAAGCACTCTGTCGGGGCTGAAACCACTCCGCCAAGCCGAAAAGCACTCTGTCGAGGCTGAAACCACTCCGTCGGGGCCGAAAAGCACTCTGTTGGGGTTGAAACCACTCCGCCAAGCTGAAAAGCACTGCGTCGGGGTTGAAACCGCTGCGCCGAGCCTAAAACCACTCGTCTGACCTTAAAACCACTCCGCCGAGCCTGAAACCACTGCGTCAGGCCTGAAACCACTCCGCCAGGGCCAAAACCACTCCGCCAAGCCGAAAAGCACTCTGTCGGGGCTGAAACCACTGCTTCAGGCCTAAAACCACTCCGCCGAGCCGAAAACAACTCCGTCGGGGCCAAAACCACTCCACCAGTGCTGAAACCGCTCCGTCGGGGCTGAAACCCCTCCGTGAAGCCTAAAAGCACTCTGTCGGGGCTGAAACCCCTCTGCGAAGCCGAAAAGCACTCTGTCGGGGTTGAAACCACTCCGCCAAGCCGAAAAGCACTGCGTCGGGGTTGAAACCACTCCGCCGAGCCTGAAAGCACTCCGCCGAGCCTAAAACCACTCGTCTGACCTTAAAACCACTCCGCCGAGCCTAAAAGCGCTGCATCGGGGCTGAAACCACTCCGCCGAGCCTAAAACCACTCCGTCGGGGCTGAAACTACTGCGTCAGGCCCAAAACAACTGCGACAGGGCCAAAACCACTCCACCAGTGCTGAAACCACTGCGCCAAGCCTGAAACCAGTGCGTCGGGGCTGAAACCACTCCGCCAGGGCCAAAACCACTCGTCTGACCTTAAAACCACTCCATCAAGCCTAAAAGCACTGCGTCGGGGCAGAAACTGCTCCGTCAGGCTGAAAACCACTCCACCGAGCCTGAAACCACTGCGTCAGGCCTGAAACCACTCCGCCGAGCCAAAAACCACTCCGTCGGGGCCAAAAGCACTCCACCAGTGCTGAAACCGCTCCGTCGGGGCTGAAACCCCTCCGTGAAGCCGAAAAGCACTGTGTCGGGGCTGAAACCCCTCCGTGAAGCCGAAAAGCACTGTGTCGGGGCTGAAACCCCTCCGTGAAGCCGAAAAGCACTGTGTCGGGGCTGAAACCCCTCCGTGAAGCCGAAAAGCACTGTGTCGGGGCTGAAACCCCTCCGTGAAGCCGAAAAGCACTGCGTCGGGGCTGAAACCCCTCCGTGAAGCCGAAAAGCACTGTGTCGGGGCTGAAACCCCTCCGTGAAGCCGAAAAGCACTGCGTCGGGGCTGAAACCCCTCCGCCAGAGCCAAAACCACTCGTCTGACCTTAAAACCACTCCGCCGAGCCGAAAAGCACTGCATCGGGGCTGAAACCCCTCCGCTGAGGCCAAAACGACTGTGTCGGGGCTGAAACCACTCCGCCGAGCCTAAAACCACTACGTCGGGGCTGAAATCACTCTGCCGAGCCTAAAACCACTCCGTCGGGGCTGAAAGTACTCCGCCGAGCCTAAAAGCACTCCGTCGGGGCTGAAAGCACTCCGCCGAGCCTAAAACCACTCCGTCGGGGCTGGAACCACTCCGCCGAGCCGAAAACCACTCCGTCGGGGCTGAAACCACTCCGCCAGAGCCTAAAAGCACTCCGTCGGGGCTGAAACCACTCCGCCAGAGCCTAAAAGCACTCCGTCGGGGCTGAAACCACTCTGCCGAGCCGAAAACCACAGCGTCGGGGCTGGAACCACTCCACCGAGCCTAAAACAACTCCGTCAGGGCCAAAACCACTCCACCAGTGCTGAAACCGCTCCGTCGGGGCTGAAACCCCTCCGTGAAGCCGAAAAGCACTGTGTCGGGGCTGAAACCACTCCACCAGGGCCAAATCCACTCGGTCAGGGCTGAAACCACTCCATCAAACCTAAAAGCACTGCATCAGGCCGAAAACCACTCCGTCGGGGTGAAACCACCGTGCCATGGCCAAAACCAGTCTGCCAAGCCTAAAACCACTGCGTCGGGGCGAAAACCACTCCGCCGGGGCTGAAACCACTCCGCCAAGCCTAAAAGCAGTGCGTCAGGGCTGAAACCACTCTGCCAAGCCTAAAACCACTGCGCCGACATTAAAACCATTCCGCCAAGCCTAAAACCACTGCGTCGGGGCTGAAACCACTCCGCCGGGGCTGAAACCACTGCGTCAGGCCTGAAATCACTCTGCCGAGCCTGAAAGCACTGTGTCAGGCCTAAAAGCACTCCGCCGAGCCTAAAACAACTCCGTCGGGGCCAAAACCACTCGGCTGACCTTAAAACCACTCCATCAAGCCTAAAAGCACTGCGTCGGGGCTGAAACTGCTCCGTCAGGCTGAAAACCACTCCGCCGAGCCTGAAACCACTGCGTCAGGGCAGAAGCCACTCCGTGGTTGCTGAAACCACTCCGCCGAGCCTAAAACCACTCCGCCAGGGCCAAAACCACTCCGTCGGGGCTGAAACCACACCGCCAGGGCCAAAACCACTGCGTCAGGCCTAAAACCACTCCACCGAGCCTAAAACAACTCCGTCGGGGCCAAAACCACTACACCAGTGCTGAAACCGCTCCGTCGGGGCTGAAACCCCTCCGTGAAGCCGAAAAGCACTGTGTTGGGGCTGAAACCCCTCCGTGAAGCCGAAAAGCACTGTGTTGGGGCTGAAACCCCTCCGTGAAGCCGAAAAGCACTGTGTCGGGGCTGAAACCCCTCCGTGAAGCCGAAAAGCACTGTGTCGGGGCTGAAACCCCTCCGTGAAGCCGAAAAGCACTGTGTCGGGGCTGAAACCCCTCCGCCAGGGCCAAAACCACTCGTCTGACCTTAAAACCACTCCGCCGAGCCGAAAAGCACTGCATCGGGGCTGAAACCCCTCCGCTGAGGCCAAAACGACTGCGTTGGGGCTGAAAGCACTCCGCCGAGCCTAAAAGCACTGCGTCGACGCTGAAAGCACTCCGCCGAGCCTAAAACCACTCCGTCGGGGCTGAAAGCACACCGCCGAGCCTAAAAGCACTCCGTCGGGGCTGGAACCACTCCGCCGAGCCTAAAACCACTCCGTCGGGGCTGAAACCACTCCGCCAGAGCCAAAAACCACTCCGTCGGGGCTGAAACCACTCCGCCAGGGCCCAAAACCACAGCGTCGGGGCTGGAACCACTCCACCGAGCCTAAAACAACTCCGTCAGGGCCAAAACCACTCCACCAGTGCTGAAACCGCCCCGTCGGGGCTGAAACCCCTCCGTGAAGCCGAAAAGCACTGTGTCGGGGCTGAAACCCCTCCGTGAAGCCGAAAAGCACTGTGTCGGGGCTGAAACCCCTCCGTGAAGCCGAAAAGCACTGTGTCGGGGCTGAAACCCCTCCGCCGAGCCGAAAAGCACTGTGTCGGGGCTGAAAGCCCTCCGTGAAGCCGAAAAGCACTGTGTCGGGGCTGAAACCCCTCCGTGAAGCCGAAAAGCACTGTGTCGGGGCTGAAACCCCTCCGTGAAGCCGAAAAGCACTGTGTCGGGGCTGAAACCCCTCCGTGAAGCCGAAAAGCACTGTGTCGGGGCTGAAACCCCTCCGTGAAGCCGAAAAGCACTGTGTCGGGGCTGAAACCCCTCCGTGAAGCCGAAAAGCACTGTGTCGGGGCTGAAACCCCTGCGTGAAGCCGAAAAGCACTGTGTCGGGGCTGAAACCCCTGCGTGAAGCCGAAAAGCACTGTGTCGGGGCTGAAACCCCTCCGTGAAGCCGAAAAGCACTGTGTCGGGGCTGAAACGCCTCCGTGAAGCCGAAAAGCACTCTGTCGGGGTTGAATCCACTCATACAAGCCGAAAAGCACTGCATCGGGGCTGAAACCACTCCGCCAGGGCCAAATCCACTCGGTCAGGGCTGAAACCACTCCATCAAACCTAAAAGCTCTGCATCAGGCCGAAAACCACTCCGTCGGGGCTGAAACCACCGTGCCAGGGCCAAAACCAGTCTGCCAAGCCTAAAACCACTGCGTCGGGGCGAAAACCACTCCGCCGGGGCTGAAACCACTCCGCCAAGCCTAAAACCACTCCGCCGGGGCTGAAACCACTCCGCCGAGCCTGAAACCACTGCGTCAGGCCTGAAATCACTCTGCCGAGGCTGAAACCACTGCGTCAGGCCTAAAACCACTCCGGCGAGCCTAAAACAACTCCGTCGGGGCCAAAACCACTCGGCTGACCTTAAAACCACTCCATCAAGCCTAAAAGCACTGCGTCGGGGCAGAAACTGCTCCGTCAGGCTGAAAACCACTCCGCCGCGCCTGAAACCACTGCGTCAGGGCAGAAGCCACTCCGTGGTTGCTGAAAACACTCCCCCGAGCCTAAAACCACTCCGTCGGGGCTGAAACCACTCCGTCGGGGCTGAAACCACTCCGTCGGGGCTGAAACCACTCCGTGGTTGCCGAAACCACTCCGCCGAGCCTAAAACCACTCCGCCAGGGCCAAAACCACTCCGTCGGGGCTGAAACCACACCGCCAGGGCCAAAACCACTGCGTCAGGCCTTAAACCACTCCGCCGAGCCTAAAACAACTCCATCAGGGCCAAAACCACTCCACCAGTGCTGAAACCGCTCCGTCGGGGCTGAAACCCCTCCGTGAAGCCGAAAAGCACTGTGTCGGGGCTGAAACCCCTCCGTGAAGCCGAAAAGCACTGTGTCGGGGCTGAAACCCCTCCGTGAAGCCGAAAAGCACTGTGTCGGGGCTGAAACCCCTCCGTGAAGCCGAAAAGCACTGTGTCGGGGCTGAAACCCCTCCGTGAAGCCGAAAAGCACTGTGTCGGGGCTGAAACCCCTCCGTGAAGCCGAAAAGCACTGTGTCGGGGCTGAAACCACTCCGCCGAGCCTAAAAGCACTGTGTCGGGGCTGAAACCACTCCGCCGAGCCTAAAAGGACTGCATCGGGGCTGAAACCACTCCGCCAGGGCCAAAACCACTCTGCCAAGCCTAAAACCACTCCGCCGGGACGAAAACTACTCCGTCGGGGCTGAAACCACTCTGCCGAGCCTAAAAGCAGTGCGTCAGGGCTGGAACCACTCCGCCAAGCCTAAAACCACTGCGTCAGGTGGAAAACCCCTCCGCCGAGCCTAAAAGCACTGCGTCGGGGCTGAAACCACTCTGCCGAGCCTAAAAGCACTGCGTTGGGGCTGAAACCACTCCGCCGAGCCTTAAAAGCACTGCGTCGGGGCTGAAACCACTCCTCCGGGGCTGAAACCCCTCCGTGAAGCTGAAAAGCACTCTATCGGGGCTGAAACCATTCCGCGAAGCTGAAAAGCACTCTGTCAGGGTTGAAACCACTCCGCCAAGCCGAAAAGCACTCTGTCGGTGTTGAAACCACTCCGCCAAGCCGAAAAGCACTGTGTCGGGGTTGAAACCACTCTGCCAAGCCGAAAAGCACTCTGTCGGGGTTGAAACCACTCCGCCAAGCCGAAAACCACTCTGACGGGGTTGAAACCACTCCGCCAAGCCGAAAAGCACTCTGTCGGGGTTGAAACCATTCCGCCAAGCCGAAAACCACTCGTCTGACCTTAAAACCACTCCGCCAAGCCGAAAAGCACTCTGTCGGGGTTGAAACCACTCCGAGGCCAAAAGCAGTGCATCGGGGCTGAAACCACTGTGCCGGGGCGGAAACTGCTCCGTCAGGCAGTAAACCACTGCGTCAGGCCGAAAAGCATTCCACCGGGGCCAAAACCACTCCGTCGGGGCTGAAAGCGTTTCACGAGGGCTAAAACCACTCCGCCGACATTAAAACCACTGCGCCAAGCCTAAAAGCACTGCGTCGGGGCTGAAACCACTCCGCCGAACCTGAAACCACTGCGTCAGGCCTGAAACCACTCCGCCGAGCCTAAAACAACTCCGTCGGGGCCAAAAGCACTCCACCAGTGCTGAAACCGCTCCGTCGGGGCTGAAACCCCTCCGAGAATCCGAAAAGCACTGTGTCGGGGCTGAAACCCCTCCGTGAAGCCGAAAAGCACTGTGTCGGGGCTGAAACCCCTCCGTGAAGCTGAAAAGCACTGTGTCGGGGCTGAAACCCCTCCGTGAAGCCGAAAAGCACTGCGTCGGGGCTGAAACCCCTCCGCCAGAGCCAAAACCACTCGTCTGACCTTAAAACCACTCCATCAAGCCTAAAAGCACTGTGTCGGGGCAGAAACTGCTCCGTCAGGCTGAAAACCACTCCGCCGAGCCTGAAACCACTCCGCCAAGGCCAAAACTGTTCCGTCGTTGCTGAAACCACTCCGCCAGGGCCAAAACCACTCCGTCGGGGCTGAAACCACTCCGCCAGGGCCAAAACCACTCCGTCGGGGCTGGGACCACTGCGCCGAGTCTAAAACCACTGCGTCAGGGCTGAAACTAGTGCGTCAGGCCCAAAACAACTCCGTCAGGGCCAAAACCACTCCACCAGTGCTGAAACCACTCCGCCAAGCCTGAAACCACTGCGTCGGGGCTGAAACCACTCCGCCAGGGCCAAAACCACTCGTCTGACCTTAAAACCACTCGATCAAGCCTAAAAGCACTGCGTTGGGGCAGAAACTGCTCCGTCAGGCTGAAAACCACTCCGCCGAGCCTGAAACCACTCCGTCAAGCCTAAAAGCAGTGCGTCAGGGCTGAAACCACTCCATCAAGCCGAAAAGCAGTCCGTCGGGGCGGAAACCACTCCGCCGAGCCTAAAAGCAGTGCGTCAGGGCTGAAACCACACTGCCAAGCCGAAAACCACTGCTTCGGGGCTGAAACCCCTCCGCCGAGGCCAAAACCCCTCCGTCGGGGCTGAAACCACTGTGCTGGGGCGGGAACTGCTCCGTCAGGCTGTAAACCACTGCGTCAGGCCGAAAAGCACTGCACCAGGGCCAAAACCACTGCGTCGGGGCTGAAAGCGTTCCACCAGGGCTAAAACCACTCCGCCGACATTAAAACCACTGCGTCGGGCCTGAAACCGCTCCGTCGGGCCTGAAACCGCTCCGTCGGGCCTGAAACCGCTCCGTCGGGCCTGAAACCGCTCCGTCGGGCCTGAAACCGCTCCGTCGGGCCTGAAACCGCTCCGTCGGGCCTGAAACCGCTCCGTCGGGCCTGAAACCGCTCCGTCGGGCCTGAAACCGCTCCGTCGGGCCTGAAACCGCTCCGTCGGGCCTGAAACCGCTCCGTCGGGCCTGAAACCGCTCCGTCGGGCCTGAAACCGCTCCGTCGGGCCTGAAACCGCTCCGTCGGGCCTGAAACCGCTCCGTCGGGCCTGAAACCGCTCCGTCGGGCCTGAAACCGCTCCGTCGGGCCTGAAACCGCTCCGTCGGGCCTGAAACCGCTCCGTCGGGCCTGAAACCGCTCCGTCGGGCCTGAAACCGCTCCGTCGGGCCTGAAACCGCTCCGTCGGGCCTGAAACCGCTCCGTCGGGCCTGAAACCGCTCCGTCGGGCCTGAAAAGCACTGCGTCGGGGCTGAAAAGCACTGCGTCGGGGCTGAAAAGCACTGCGTCGGGGCTGAAAAGCACTGCGTCGGGGCTGAAACCGCTCCGTGAAGCCGAAAAGCACTGCGTCGGGGCTGAAACCCCTCCGCCGAGCCGAAAAGCACTGCGTCGGGGCTGAAACCCCTCCGCCGAGCCGAAAAGCACTGCGTCGGGGCTGAAACCCCTCCGCCGAGCCTAAAAGCACTGCGTCGGGGCTGAAACCCCTCCGCCGAGCCTAAAAGCACTGCGTCGGGGCTGAAACCCCTCCGCCGAGCCTAAAAGCACTGCGTCGGGGCTGAAACCCCTCCGCCGAGCCTAAAAGCACTGCGTCGGGGCTGAAACCCCTCCGCCGAGCCTAAAAGCACTGCGTCGGGGCTGAAACCCCTCCGCCGAGCCTAAAAGCACTGCGTCGGGGCTGAAACCACAGTGCCAGGGCCAAATCCACTCTGTCAGGGCTGAAACCACTCCATCAAGCCTAAAACCACTCCGTCGGGGCTGAAACTAGTGCGTCAGGCCCAAAACAACTCTGTCAGGGCCCAAACGACTCCACCAGTGCTGAAACCGCTGCGCCAAGCCTGAAACCACTGCGTCGGGGCTGAAACCACTCCGCCAGGGCCAAAACCACTCGTCTGACCTTAAAACCACTCCGTCCGAGCCTAAAACCACTGCGTCGGGGCCGGAAACCACTGCGTCGGGGCCGGAAACCACTGCGTCGGGGCCGGAAACCACTGCGTCGGGGCCGGAAACCACTGCGTCGGGGCCGGAAACCACTGCGTCGGGGCCGGAAACCACTGCGTCGGGGCCGGAAACCACTGCGTCGGGGCCGGAAACCACTGCGTCGGGGCCGGAAACCACTGCGTCGGGGCCGGAAACCACTGCGTCGGGGCCGGAAACCACTGCGTCGGGGCCGGAAACCACTGCGTCGGGGCCGGAAACCACTGCGTCGGGGCCGGAAACCACTGCGTCGGGGCCGAAACCCCTCCGTCGGGGCCGAAACCCCTCCGTCGGGGCCGAAACCCCTCCGTCGGGGCCGAAACCACTCGGCCGAGCCGAAAACCCTTCCGTCGGGGCCGAAACCACTCCAGCAATGCTGAAACCACTCCGCCGAGCCTAAAAGCAGTGCGTTGGGGCTGAAACCCCTCCGTGAAGCCGAAAACCACTGCGTCGGGGCTGAAACCACTCCGCCAGGGCCAAAAGCACTCGTCTGACCTTAAAAGCACTCCGCTGAGCCAAAAACCACTGCGTCGGGGCTGAAACCTCTCCGCCGGGGCCAAAATCACTCCGTCGGGGCTGAAACCACTCCACCGAGCCTAAAAGCAGTGCGTCAGGGCTGAAACCACTCCGCCGAGCCTAAAACCACTGCGTCGAGTGGAAAACCACTCTGCCGAGCCTAAAAGCAGTGCGTCAGGGCTGAAACCACTCCGCCGAACCGAAAACCCCTCTGTCGGGGCAGAAACCACTCCGCCGAGCCTAAAACCACTGCGTCGGGGCTGAAACCACTCCGCCGAGCCTGAAACCACTCCGTCGGGGCTGAAACTAGTGCGTCAGGCCCAAAACAACTCCGTCAGAGCCAAAACCACTCCACCAGTGCTGAAACCACTGCGCCAAGCCTGAAACCACTGCGTCGGGGCTGAAACCACTCCGCCAGGGCCAAAACCACTCGTCTGACCTTAAAACCACTCCATCAAGCCTAAAAGCACTGCGTTGGGGCTGAAACTGCTCCGTCAGGCTGAAAACCACTCCGCCGAGCCTGAAACCACTCCGCCAAGGCCAAAACTGTTCCGTCGTTGCTGAAACCACTCCGCCGAGCCTAAAACCACTGCACCGGATCTGAAACCACTCCGCCAGGGCCAAAACCACTCCGCCGGGGCTGAAACCACTCCGCCGAGCCTAAAAGCAGTGCGTCAGGGCTGAAACCCCTCCGTGAAGCCGAAAACCACTCCACCGAGGCGAAAACCACTCTGTCGGCTCTGAAACCACTCTGCCAAGCCGAAAACCACTGCTTCGGGGCTGAAACCACTCCGCCAGGGCCAAAACCACTGCGCCGGGGCTGAAACCACTCCGCCAGGGCCAAAACCACTGCGCCGGGGCTAAAAGCACTCCATCAAGCCTAAAACAACTCCGTCAGGGCTGAAACCACTCCCCCAAGCCTGAAACCACTGCGTCGGGGCCAAAACCACTCCGCCAAGCCAAAAACCACTGCGTCGGGGTTGACACCACTCTGCCAGGGCCAAAACCACTCGTCTGACCTTAAAACCACTCCGCCGAGCCTAAAAGCACTGCATCGGGGCTGAAACCACTCCATCAAGCCTAAAACCACTCCGTCGGGGCTGAAACCACTGCATCAGGCCCAAAACAACTCCGTCAGGGCCAAAACCACTCCAGCAGTGCTGAAACCACTGCGCCAAGCCTGAAACCACTGCGTCGGGGCTGAAACCACTCCGCCAGGGCCAAAACCACTCGGCTGACCTTAAAACCACTCCATCAAGCCTAAAACCACTGTGCTGGGGTGGAAACTGCTCCGTCAGGCTGTAAACCACTGTGTCAGGCGGAAAAGCGCTCCGCCAAGCCTAAAACCACTGCATCGGGGCTGAAACCACTCCGGCGAGCCTAAAACCACTGCATCGGGGCTGAAACCACTCCGCCAGGGCCAAAACCACTCCAGCAGTGCTGAAACCACTGCGCCAAGCCTGAAACCACTGCGTCAGGCCTAAAACCACTCCACCGAGCCTAAAACAACTCCGTCGGGGCTGAAACCATTCCACCAGTGCTGAAACCACTCCGTCGGGGCTGAAACCACTCCGCGAACCCGAAAAGCACTGTGTCGGGGCTGAAACCCCTCCGTGAAGCCGAAAACCACTGCGTTGGGGCTGAAACCACTCCATCAAGCCTAAAACCACTGCGTCGGGGCTGAAACCACTCCACCAGGGCCAAAAGCACTTGGCTGACCTTAAAACCACTCCATCAAGCCTAAAAGCACTGCGTCGGGGCTGAAACTGCTCCGTCAGGCTGAAAACCACTCCGCCGAGCCTGAAACCACTCCGCCGGGGCGAAAACCACTCCGCCGAGCCTAAAACAACTCCGTCGGGGCCAAAACTACTGCATCAGGCCGAAAACCACTCCATCGGGGCAGAAACCACTCCACCGAGCTGAGAACGGACAACCTGCGCGTGTCGGTGTAGGAGACTGGGGAACATCCGTGTGCCTTTTGGTGCGTCGGGGCAGCCTCGCAGTGTGGTTGTAGGAGGCCGGAGAGCCTCCGCGTGCCTTTTGGTTCGGCCAGGCAGCCTCCGCGTGCCTTTGTGAGCGTCCGGGCAGCCTCCGCAGGCCTTTGGGTGTGGCCGGGCAGCCTCGGAGTGTCGTTCTAGCAGGCTGGGGAGCCTCCACGTGTCTTTCTAGGAGAGCGGGCAGCCTCGCAGTGTGGTTGTAGGAGAGCGGGCAGCCTCGCAGTGTGGTTGTAGGAGAGCGGGCAGCCTCGCAGTGTGGTTGTAGGAGGCCGGGAAAGCTTCACATGCCTTTGGGTGCAGCTGGGCGGCCTCCGTGTGCCTTTGGGTGCGGCCGGGCAGCCTCTGAGTGTGGTTGCAGGAGACTAGGGAGCCTCCACTTGTCTTTCGGTCCGGCCAGGCAGCCTGCCAGTGTGATTCCAGGAGAGCGGGCAGCCTCCGAGTATCGTTCGGGGAGGCCGGGGAGCCTCCGCGTGCCTTTCTGTGCAGACGGGGAGCCTCCTCCTACCTTTGGGTACGGCCGGGCAGCCTCGGAGTGTCGTTCGAGGAGGCCGGGTAGTCTCCGCGTGTCGTTCGAGGAGGCCGGGGAGCCTCCCCGTGCCTTTGGGTGCGGCCAGAGATCCTGTGTGTGTCTTTAGGTGTGGCCGGGGAGGCTCCGCATATGTTTCGGTACGTCCGGGCAGCCTTTGAGCGTCGTTGTAGGAGAGCGGACAACCTCCATGTGCCTTTGGGTACGTCCAAGCAGCCTCGGAGTGTCGTTGTAGGAGGCCGAGCAGCCTCGGCGTGTTGTTCTAGGAGAGCGGGGAGCCTCCGCGTGTCGTTGCAGGAAACCGAGCAGCGTCCACGAACCTTGCAGTGTGGCCAGGGAGCGTCCGAGTATCGTTGTAGGAGAGCGGGCAGCATCCGCGTGCCCTTGGGTGCGGCCAGGCAGCCTCCGCGTGTCGTTCGAGGAGGCCGGGCAGCCTCCGCGTTCCTTTTGGCGGCTGGGGAGCCTCTGCCTGCCTTTCAGTGCGGCCAGGGAGCCTGCGAGTGTCATCCTAAGAGGCCGAGGAGCCTCTAAATGTCGTTCTAGGAAGCTGAGGAGCCTCCGCGTGTCGTTCTAGGAAGCCAGGAAACGTGCACGTGCGTTTGGGTGCAGCTGGGCAACCTGCGAGTGTTGTTCTAGGAGACCGGGCAGCCTCGGAGCGTCATTCTTGGAAGCCAGGCAGCCTGCGAGTGTCATTTCAGTCGACCGGTCCGGCTCCGCGTGCCTTTGGGTGCGGCCGTGCAGCCTCTGAACTTCGTTCTAGAGACCGGGGAGCCTCGGAGCGTTGTTCTAGGAAGCGGAGGATCCTCTGTGTGCTTTTTGGGTGCGGCCAGATAGCCTCCTCGTCCCTTTCGGTGCAGCCGGGGAGCCTGTGCATGTCGTTCTAGGAGACTGGGCAGCATCCGAGTGTCGCCTTCGAGTCAGGGGAGCATCCGCGTGTCGTTGTAGGAGACCGGGCAGCTTCCGAGGATCGTCGTAGGAGACCGGGCAGCCTCGGAGTGTCATTGTAGGAGGCTGAGGAGCCTCCGACTGCCTTTGGGTGCGGCCAGGGAGCCTCCGAGTGTCGTTCTACAAGATCGGGGAGCGTCAGAGTGTCGTTCTGGTGAGTTGGGGATCCTCCGCGCGCCTTCGAGTGCGGCCGTGGAGCCTCCGCGTGCCTTTGGGTGCGGCCTGGACAGCTTCGTATCAGGCTCTGCGTGTTCAGACGGCCTTGTGGCAGGCTCTGCAGGCTTGGGCGAGCTTGGAGGGGCTCTGCGGTCTGCCTGGAGGCGTTTGTGGTGCCGTTAGGGTTGCCGGTGGCCCTTGGAAGGGGGTTGGGGCGCTCATCGGAGGCCTCGTGGCCCCTTTGGGGGTGTCCTGGGCCCTCGAGGGTGTCTTTTGGTGCTGGCCAGGGCTTGTGAGGTGCGTGTGCTTGCTCGTAGAGGCCTGGCTGTGCTTTGTGGTGCCTCTGCGGCCCCTGGTTGTGGCTCTCCTGGTGGCCCAGGGAGCTCGGTGGGCGTGTTGGTGCGTCGCGGGTGCCTGCCCGTGCCTTTTGGTGCACCCAGGGCCCTCGGGGTGTGTGGAGGAGGGGCCCGCAGTGCCCTCAGGGTGCGTGTGGGTGTGCCGTGGAGATGTCTGGTGGGCCTCTTGGGGTGCTTAGAGGTGCTGAGGGTGCCTTTTGGTGTGCGCTGGGCCCCTTGGTGTGGCTTTTGGGGCAGCCCAGGGCTGTGGATGTGGCTTTTGGGGCACGAGGGTGCCTTTTGGTGTGCGCTGGGCCCCTTGGTGTGGCTTTTGGGGCAGCCCAGGGCTGTGGATGTGGCTTTTGGGGCACTGCAGAGCCATGTCGTGTGCTTGTTGGTAGGTCCCAGGCGGGTTGTTGTGGCTTTTGGGGTGCCCCTGGCCCCGCGTTGGGCCTTTCGGAGAGGCCTGGCGCCCTCAGCAGTTTTCTCCTGCTGCCCCGGGCTCCTCGGTGGGCGTTTCGGTGCAGCCTGAGCCCCGAGTGGGGCTGTGGGTGCTCCCCGGTGCCCCCGTTGCGCGTTTGGGGCTGCCCTGGAGCCCTCGGTGTCACTTTTGGCGCCCCGCAGAGTGTTTGCCGCGTCTTTCAGGGCTTTCCTGGCCTCTCGCTGTGCTGCTCGGGCCGCGCGGACCCCCCGGTGTTTCTTTCGGAGTGCCTCAGCCCCTCGGTGTGCCGTCCGGGGTGCCCGGGGCCCCTTGGTGTGCTTTTTGGGGGCCACTAGACCCCTTGGTGTGCTTCTCAGTGCCTGCTGGTCCCCTTGCTGTGCCTTTTGGTGCGCCCCAGGGCTCGGGATGCGGCTTTTGGGGCACCGCAGACCCATTTCTTGTCCTTTTAGGTACGTCCTGGGCCTGTTGGTGTGTATTTTGGGGTGTCTTAGCCCCCTCGGAGTGCCTTTCCTTGCACCCCAGAGCAATGGGGGGGGTGCTTTGTGTGGTGCTCTGCTTCCCCCAAGTGCCTTTCAGGGTGCCCCTGACCCCTCGAGTTGCCTTTCAGGGTGCCCCTGGACCCTCAGTGTGGCTTTTGGGGCACCCTGCACCCCTAGGAGATGCCTTTTGGGGCACCCCAGAGCACTTGGGGTGCTCTTCAGGGTGCTCTAGCCACCTCGGGTGCTTTTTCTGGAGCCCCGCTGTAGCTCTTTGAGAGCCCTCTAGGCTTTGGGTTGCCTTTTGAAGCATCTGAGATGTTTCTGCTCGCCTGTGGGGATGTGCTGGAGCCCTGGGGTTTGCTTTTTGGCTCCCCAGAGCCTTGGGGGTGGTTTGTTTGTTTGTGTTTTTTCCCCTTCCAGAGCACCTCGGAGCCCTCCGTTTGGTTCCTCGGCCCGCCGCTCGCTTCTCCGTGCGCCCCGGCTCCTCGGGTTGCCTTTCGGAGCGCCCTCGATGCTTGGATTGTCTTGTGGGGCACCCCAGAGCCCCCCCCGAACACTGCACCCCGCTGGCTTCACCCCAGCCAGGCGGGGAGGGGCTCGTGCAGCACCTGCAGGCAGGCAGGAGGCAGAGGAGTTTGGCAGCGATCCCCTTGCCCTGCCCAGCACCAGGAGGAGGAAGAGGAGGGAGCCGCGGTCCTGTGCCCGCAGAGCCCTCTCCGGCCGGACAGCGCGCGGCAGCTCAGCCGTCAGCAGCCGGGCAGAGGACGGGCCACCAAGGGCTCTTGTCTTTCCCTTGCAGCCCGCCCGGCCCTGCGGCAGCGCCAGCGGAGTCAGCGAGACAGCCGGGCCTGGCCCCCCGGCCCCCAGCCCCCAGGGACCCGATCCCGGAGCCCAAGGGGGAGAGCAGCCTCCTCTCCAGGGAGAGCAGCGTTGCCGGCCCGGCCGGGCCCCCAGGCGGTGGAGAAAGCAGCCACGGCCGCTGCGGGGCCATCTAGGTCCCCGGGGCCCCGACCTTTCCGCGGCTGGACGTGGGCGTTCCTCGTGACAGCCAAGGTTTGGGCGTCAACTCGGCTGGGGGCACGTGGCCGAGCAGCGAGGGCGCCCCAGGCACAGCGAGGCCGCGGCGCTTTTTTGCCCCGAGCAGCTCCCTGGAGTGGGAGCGGCTCCAGTGGGGCCAGGCCTGCCCCTGCCCCCCGGGGGAGCCGGGCGGGTCGAGGCCGGCCCCCGACACCCACCCCTGCCCTTAAAGGCAGGCTTGGGAGACTGTCAGAGTCTTCAAGCCTCAGGGTGCTCTTCAAGTAGCTTGGAGGTCCTTAATTTCTTCCCAAGTCCCTCAGTGTAACTGGAAGACCAACCTCAGGGACTCAGCCCACCTGGGAGACCTCTCTTCTGCAGGGCTCCCAGGTCAGCTGCGTTCCTTACAAGTCCCTAGGGGCTGTCAGAGTCTTAAAGTCTCTGGGGGCTCTGAAGGGAACCAGGAGGCACTGAGGAAGACATTAAGGAGCTCCAAGTACCTGGAAGACCAACCTCAGGGAGTCCGCCCACCTGGGAGACCTTTCTTCTTCAGGTCTCCCAGTTGGGCTGAGTCCCTGAGGTGGTTCTTCCAGTAACTTGGAGAGCCCCCAGAGACTTGAAGACTCTGAAAGTCTCCCAGCCCTGCCTTTAAGGGCAGTGGTGGGCGTCGGGGGCAGGCCTGGACCCGATTGGCTCCCCCGGGGGGCAGGGGCCGGCCTGGCCCAATGGGGGCCCTGGAGGCCCCTGGGCTCCCTAGCCTAAGAGACTTGTGTGGGGACAGAAATTCAGCAAGGCTTTTTTGCCCCCACACAAGTCTCTTAGGCTAGGGAGCCCAGGGGCCTCCAGGGCCCCCATTGGCTCCCGGGGGGGGGTGTGGCCCAATGGGGGCCAGGCCTGGCCCCCACGCCCCCCACTGCCCTTAAAGGCAAGGTGGAGAGGCTTTAAGGCTCTTCAAGTCCCTGGGGGCTCCTTCAGTTCCATGAAGAACCCCCAGAGACTTGAAGAGCCTTAAAGCCTCTCAACCTTGCCTTTAAGGGCAGCAGGGGCAGGCCTCAGCCCAGACCCCCCCACTCCCCAGCCTCAGGGCTTTGGTGGGGGCACAAAAAAGCCCTGCCCAGCGGCTGCCCCCACACAAAGCCCTGAGGCCAAGGAGCGCTCGCTGCTCCCTCGTCGCCCCGGCCTTCCCCGCTGCCTCCCGGGCTGGAGCTGGGCTGCCAGGGCCCCTGCTCAAAGGAAGGGCCAACCCGGGGGCGAGGAGAAACAGCCCCTTGGGACAGGAGCTCTCACCTACTGCAGCGAGATGGCCCCGGCTGCCGGCTGCCCCCTCTCCGCTCCAGCGCTGCAGCCAGGAGCTCTTCCCCGAGCAGGGAGAACGCAGCCTTCGGCAAGCTGCGAGCAGGCGTGAACAGAGACCGCGCACAGAACACAGCACGTGGCACCTCGCCTCAGCTGGGGCTCGCGCCAAGTTTTATTGCCCAGAGCCCAAACACCTTCGCGCGGTGCCACCGTGCCCGAGTCCCACTTGGCGCTTCCTGGGGAGCGGGACGAGCTGGCAGGCGCAGGCCGCCTTCCTGCTGCGGCAGCTCCTGGAGGGGTGCGTGAAGGCCAAAGCCAGATTCTTGCTCCTTCGGGTGGTGAGGGGGGTGGGTCTCTGGGAAAGCAGGTCACTTCCTCAGTGCAGCTGGAGTCTGAAGCTGGGGCCCCAAAGAGCTGCGGGAGGGGTGGGCAAGAGACGAAAGAGCAGCTCTTGCCAGCAACCAGCACCTAGGAAAACAAAACAGAGCTCTTAAGAAAGAGCAGGACCAGGCACTTTCCCTCTCTCAACACTCGGGCCCGACCCCGCGTCCCCCCCGGGGAGCGGGCGCTGGGGCTCTGCGCACTGCGGCTCTGCCTTCTGGCCTTCAGCGCATCCACAGAGCACGGCTCCTGCTGAAAACAGAGCAGAAACGCACACAACTAGTGGCCCCAAATATGAAAAAACAATAATGAAATAAATCAAAACCAGAGCCATAGCTTGTCTGGCACCTACCAGGCCTCAAAGGTCTCGGAAGGAGCCCGAGCGCCGCTGCTCTCTTCCTCCCATACGCAGCTCAGGCCCATTTCTCCTCCTCCTTCGTGTGCAAGGCGACAGCGCTGAACACCAAGAGGCCTCCCTTCAGGGAGAAGGCGCCGGCACAGTACAGAAATGCCGAGGGGACACATCGTTCCTACTGCGTGGGCTGCAGGGGACGCCCAGACGCCTAGAAAAGGAGAGACCCTCTCTCGAGTCTGGCACTGCACCACAACACAGCAACAGCAGCTCTTGCACACAACTCACACTCCCTCTCCTGTATTAGTGCCCGTGGCTTCCCTGAAAAGGCAAGGGAGCTCTTGAGGTTCTGCCCCAAATCACTGCTTTCCTCCTTAGCTAAAAGCTCGCAGACATGTCCCACCTCGTTTTCCAGCGCCACGTTCTCTACTCTGCAAGAAACAGTTGCACAATTCAACTCTCCGCAACACCAAGACTCTCCGGGCTGCCTTTCGCAGCAACTGCCCAACAGCTCCCCAAAAAGGGGCAGCCACAAGCACAGGTTGTTGGGAAGCCCAGGCCGGGAGCTTGCTAAACAACTCCAAAAAGCAAAGCCAAAGAGAAGCAAGTCCAAAGTCCTCCAGCCCCTCCTACGCTCCAGGACACTGCAGCCCAGCCAGAGCTGTCCCAGAGAGCCCCTTCCCCTGGCACGAGACATTCCCACCGGCCTTACCTGCGGAGAGGAGCCCCGGGGAGCGTAACCCAGTCGGTCATGACCTACTGGGAACTGAAACACCCCACAGCCCTCCGGCAGCGGGAGCTGCACGCCTCAGTTGCCCCCGCAGACAGACAAAGCGGCCACCTTGAACTGAGACAGGCAACAGAAAACACAACCGAGAAACACAACCGAGCTCTCAGTGAGCACATCAGCTCTCAGCAGCCACAAAGGAAGCAGACAGAGATCTTGCAGAGACAGGACACAGCTCCCACTACGCTTCTCAGCTCCCCAGGCAGCTGAAACCCCAAAACAGCCTCGCCAGTAAAACAGGCTGAAAGCTCTGCACGGGCAGACAGACAGACAAGGAAGGACCCCGCGCCAGCGCCACCACACGCCGCTCCACCACCAGGCTCCAGCGGCTCCCACAGGGCTGGGAACCAGCCTGCCAACACCCGCCCCCGAAGAAAGCCCGAGGGAGGGCGGCAGCCGCGCTGGAAACCTGCCGCCCCCGGCAGCGGACGAGCCCCCGGCGGGGCGGGAAGCGCCACCCGGCCGCCTCGGGGCCGCCAGGGAAGCCCTTGCCCGAGCGCTGCCCCCTCCCCGGCGCTCCGGACAGCCCGGCTGCCGGCTGCCAACGCTCCCTCCTCCGGCGCCGCCCGCAGCCCGCCGGGCACTCGCTGCACGGGCCGGCAAACAGCGCCCGCAGACACCCAGCGCTCCGCTGCCGGCGCTCGCTCCTCCGCGGCGCCCGCCGGTGCTGCCAGCAGCTCGCGGCCGGCACCATCGCGCACGTCCCGCTCGGTCCCGCCGCGCTGCCAACGGCGCTGCCACAACCGTTGCGCGTTGCCCAGGCGAGAGCGACCGGCCGCCCCGACCGCCTCCCCGCGCCCGGCCCGGCCCCCCCGCCGCCCCCGAGCCCGGCTGCGCCACGACCCGCCGCGCGTCCCGCAGCCTGCCGCTCTCCAGCAGCGCCGCGCCACCGCACCAGACAGGACGCGACGCGACGCGACGCGACGGGACCCGGCCGCCGCCGCCAGGCGCCACCACACAGCCGGCCACCCCGCCGCCATCTTCGCCGCCGGCCGCTCGCTCCCCCCTCCCCCGGCCAGAGGCGGGAGCGGGGCGCCAATCAGCGGCGGGCGGCGCGCAGGCGCCCTCCAATGGCCGAGAGGCAGCTGGCCCGGCCGGCCAATCCCCGCGGCGGCCCGGGCGGAGGGCGGGAGGGAGCGGAGAGAGGCCGGAGATGGCGTCCGGCGGCCGTGGGCGCCGCCGAGCGGGCGGGCGGGCGGCGGGGCCGGGTCTGCCGGCGCCAGGGACGCGGTCCCCGCTGTCCCCCCTCAGTGTCCCCCTCGCTGTCCCCCCGTCCCCGCCAAGCTCGTGTGGGCCCTTGCCGGGCTCTATGGACTTCCATGGGCCTGCACGGGGCTCTGTGGACTCCTACAGAGCTGTTCGGGGCTCTACAGGCTTGTACACCCCCATGCTGAGCACATATGGGCCCGTGCCGAGCTCTGTGGGCTGGTACCTGAGAAAAAACTTCTTCACTGTGAGGGTGACAGAGCATTGGAACAGGTTGCCCAGAGAGGTGGTGGAGTCTCCTTCACTGGAGATCTTCAAAAGCCGTCTGGGTGTGATCCTGGGCAATATGCTCTAGGTGACCCTGCTTGAACAGGGAGGTTGGACTAGATGATCTCCAGAGGTCCCTTCCAACCTAAACGATTCTGTGATTCTGTGATTCTGTACGGTCCTGCACAGCGCTCTACGGGCTCGTACGAGCCCACGCCAGGCTCTGTGTGCTCATACGGGCTTGTGCCAGGCCCTGTGGGCTGGTATGGGCCCGCACTGGGCCCCAGGGGCTCCAACGGACTCGTGCTGGGCCCTACGGGCTCCTACGGGACCGCTCTGAGTTCGTACAGGCCCGTGTCGGGCTCTCTGAGCTAGTATCAGTTTGCCGTTATCTTTGCTGCCTTACATCTGCCTTAGGCCTCCTCGTTGCAGTCTTTCTCCTTTCCCTTCCTCCCCTTAGACACGTCCTGTGTGGTTTCCAAGACATGTTAACCCCATCTTCTGTGCCCATAACTGAGGCTCGAAAGGAAGGCAGACAGCAGGAAAGGAAGGCAAAAGGAAAAAAGCGGCTTTTTGATAGGAAGCCGACAGTCTTAAAACCCATTAGGCTAGTAACTGGGGTGGAGTTATCTCATCTAACTTTAGGAAGCCAAACTTAAGGTCTGAACTGCTTCTCCGGGCTCCCTCCCTAGGCTGTGGAGAAAAACGGGCCCTTCCAGAGAGCCCTTCACCCAATCGATCCCAGAGAGCGGTGGCACTGCAGAAGGACTGCACGTCTCTAGCCGTTATGTCTGCCACCGGAGGAAAATGATAATCCTGTCTAAATGTAGTCTCACGTGTGCAAGGGGTGTATCAAAGCATCTGGAAAGGACTCTCGCCACGTGGTGAGCCGAAATCCCGAATTCCAATTGTGACTCTGTGAAATACTGGGGTGCCAGAGGATTTCCTGGAACTGAGAAAGATGTAGAAAAGCATGAGCAGACTAGTCAAAGAGATGACCCTTTCCGTTAAAGGAACGGGAGCCTGGAGGAGGGCTCTTCAGGAAGGAAAAGAGACAGCTGAGAGAGGTAGGAGAGAGCTGCCTGGAATGAAGTGCTGTGGGAAAGGGGAACAAGGCAAGTCTCGGTGTCCTTCAACAGCAGCTGGAGCTAGGAGGTGCCATACTTGAAGAGAGAAGAAAAGGAGGTATTCTTTCAGCCCCAAAGGGTTGGAGAATGGAAGCAAATTAAAGGGCATGCTTGATTTGTGGCCTCTTGGAGACAGGAGAGCGAAGGAGAATTGCTGCTCTAACTTGTGCTGCTGTTGTTGTTGTTGGTGCTAGAAACAGATCCCCTCAGGTGAGGCACGGCGACACGAAGAAGTCATTGCCTAGTGAGGAGAACAACAGCTTCTTTGACTACTCCCTCAAGAAAAACATAAAATAAACACACTCCTTTTATTTTGGAAACACTCTCTCGTCTTCTTTTTGCTTCGAGCCTAATTAGGAATAGTAGGAAAAAAGGACATCACATTCCCCAAGAAAAAACACTGGTATTTACTGCATTTGTTCCTTTAATGATTGGAGATGGGGGGGGGGGTGTCTTATTTAGGCTGTGTATTGGCTTTGGTACATCAGGAAAATGGCAGACCAAGCTGACCAAACAGTGTGTGTCCACTTGGCACGTTGTGAATAGCTCTCGAGATAACACTGACCTTAACGACTATGTCCCTAGTGAATAGAAAAGGGCACCTGCTCACACGCAGTTTTACACACGCACACCCCCCCAAATTAAGATGTAAATCTTAAATCCTATCCTGGGGATCATCTTAATTATCTGCATGGCAGACAGCTACAGTTATTTTGGATGCCTTAGTGCATCATAGCGAGTGGGGTACCCCAGGGGTCGATACTGGCTTCAATCGTGTTCAAGTTGTTCCTCAGAAACTTGGCTGAAGGGACAGCGTGCACCCTCAGCGAGTTTGCGGCTGTTCTGAACTGGGAGGTATGGTTGCAACCCTGGAGGGTCGTAGCGCCGTTCAGTGGGAGCTCGACAGGCTGGAGAGATGGGCAGAGGGGAAGCTCATGAAGTTCAAGCCAAGGAAGGGCAGAGTCCTGCCCTGCAGGAGAAACACCCTGGTGCAGCAGTACAGGCTGGGGAGTGAGGTGCTGGGAGTGCAGGTGGCCAGCAAGTTGAGCACGAGGCAGCAACGTGCCCTTGTGGCCAAGGCAGCCAACGATCTCCCGGGCTGCAGTAGGCAAAGCATTGGCAGCAGGTTGAGGGCGGTCATCCTCTCCCTCTCCTCAGCCCTGGTGAGGCCTCGCCTGGAGTCCTGGGTGCAGGGGTGGGCTCCCCAATACAAGAGAGACATGGAGCTAGTGCAGTGAGTGCAGCTGAGGGTTCCTCAGATGCTGAAGGGATGGGGGCATAGGAGGAAAGGCTGCGAGAGCTGGGCCTGTTCAGCGTGGAGAAGAGACGACTTGGGGGGGGGGGGGCGAGATCTGACCAATGGGTAGAAATATCTGAAGGGAGGGAGTCAAGAGGATGGGGCCAGAGCCTTGTCAGAGGGGCCCACTGACAGGAGGAGAGGCAGTGAGCACAAACTGAAGCACAGGCAGGTCCGTTGGACCATGAGGACAAACGTCTTTGCTGTGGGAGTGACGGAGCGCTGGAACAGGCTGCCCAGCGAGGTCGTGCAGTCCCCATCCGTGGGCATAGTCAAAAGGCATCTGGCTAGGGTGCTGGGCAACCCGCTCTAGGTGACCCTGCTGGAGCAGAGGGGTTGGACTAGATGATCTCCAGAGGTCCCTTCCAACCTCCACCGCTCTGTGAGTCTGTGACCAGAGCCCCATGGAGGCGCAGAGGCAGACAGAGGTGCCCTTGAGGGGCAGGCAGCCCTGCGCCCCTGAAGGGATGTGCCCTGCCCCTCCCTAGGGCGGCGGGGTCACAGCAGGGTCCTTTGTGACCCCATGGCGCCCCATGGTGTTGTTGGGCACCACTATGGCATGAGCAAGGCAGTGTCCGGGAGGACGGCAACAGGAAAGGAAGGAGCACGCAGGGCTGCTGAAGGAGCCCTTGAGCGCGCGATGTCTTTCCCTGTCGCCCCGGGCAGCCCCGCAGTGCGAGGCGTTTCCCCAAGGCACCCCCAGCTCAGACCTGGGTAAGAGGGCTGGGGCTGGGGCTGAGCAGCTCCCCAGGGCCTCAAGGGGGCCCTTGGCCATGGCCATGGCCAGGAGAGGAAGGAGCAGGCAGGGTGATGGGGTGGGGCTGGAGCTAAGGTGCAGGAGAGCTGGCGCCAGGGCCCAGCACACCTGCAGCGGGCAGGGGGACGCCAATGTCCCGCAGGGAACCACCCTCTGCTGGTGGGGTTAGCAAAAGGTTTTCCTTCCAAGAACATCTTGGCAAAGCCTGCGGGCATTTTCCAAATGACACCTTTCGCATGGAAAAACCACAGCCGTGGGCTTGGACTTCTCCAGCCAGGCTGTCTGCTAAGCCCAGGGGGACAGTGCAACTGTTTCCAGGTGCCAGGCCTGGCCTTAGGCTGCTCCATTCCCAACCTCCCCCTTTTCTTCCTCCCTGCAGGATGGAGAGGAGACCTCCCAGGCACCCCCGGGTGGCCTGGGAGAAGAAGGATGGCTCCGTCCGCCGCCCTAGGGTGGCTTTGAAGGAGGAGGAGGAGGATGGACCCCCCAGGCACCCCAGGGTGGCCTGGGAGAAGGAGAAGAAGGATGGCTCCATCAGCTGCCCTAGGGCAGCTTTGAAGGAGGAGGCGGATGGACCTCCCAGGCACCCAAGGGTGGCCTGGGAGAAGAAGGATGGCTCCCTCAGCTGCCCTAGGGTGGCTTTGAAGGAGGAGGAGGATGGACCCCCCAGGCACCCCAGGGTAGCCTGGGAGAAGGGAAAGGATGACGACTCTGTCAGCTGCCCTGAGGTGGCTTTGAAGGAGGAGGACAGATCCCCCAAGCTCCCAAGGGTGGCCTGGGAGGAGGATGAGAAGGATGGCTCCCTCAGCTTCCCTAGGGTGGCTTTGAAGGAGGAGGAGGAGGATGGGCCTCCCAGGCACCCAAAGGAAGCCTTGGAGGAGGAGGAGGAGGACGGAGGCCCTTCAGAGAGCCACCCCAGGAGGGCCTGGGAAGAGGAGGAGGAGAAGGAGGAGGAGGAGGAGGAGGAGGAGGAGGAGGAGGAGGAGGAGGAGGAGGAGGAGGAGGAGGAGGAGAAGGAGGAGAAGGACGAGGAGGAGGGTGGACCCTCCACCTCCACCAGGGTTGCCTGGGAGGAGGAGGAGGAGGAGGATGGAGGCCCTTCAGGGAGCAGCTCGCAGCTGGAGCAGTGCTCGCTCCAGCCATTGCAGCCAGGTGAGTGAGTGGGCACCCCTGGGCTGGGCAGGACCGGGGGCTGCGAGCCCATAGCTGGGCACAGGCCTCAACTGGTCCCTGTCTCCTGCCAGCCCCGACAGCTCTGCCCACTCTCTTTCTTGGTCACATCTAGGGCAGCTTCTGCCAGGAGAGGAGGAAGCCCTGGGAAGCATGCGCACCTTTCTGCGAAGCGGAGGCAAGGTAACGGCAGGCACTTGTGCCTGGGCTGTGCCTGCATCTCCTGGTGGGTGGCCCCTGCATGTGCAACGCTCAGGCGGCCCCGCAAGGGCTGCTGGCTGTGCAGAGCTGCTCCCGTAGAGGCACGCCACGCACCACTGCGTGGCCGCAAACGCTCCGGTGCTGCTGCCCATGCCTCTGGCGCACTTATGCTCTCCGTCTCTCTCGTCCTGCTGCTGCCAGGAAGAGGCCGAGAAGCTGCAGTTTCTGGCCGACGTCTGCATCCTCTGCAGAGCCGCCAGCACCAATGTCTTGCTGCGGGTCCTGCTTTTCCTGTGCAGGGTGGATCTGGCAAAGGCAATCGAGGTGAGGGCGCAGGCCAGGGCCTGGGGGAGTGGGCAAGCCTAGCCGAGCACTGGCACACCAGGGAGGCCAGGACTGGGGTGCGTGAGCGTGGGAAGGTGGGGAGCCCTTGCTCGTGAGCGCAGCGCTGCCCACTGCAGGGCTCCAGAAGCCACCGAGAGCGGGGCGACGAGGGGGCTGCCCTGGGTGCCAGCGCTGGGGTGCGACGGGGGCACCTGGGCTCTGCCAGCCTGGCAGGCTCCTCGCTGGCTGCTGACAGCTCCCACGCCGCGTCCTCGCTGCGCTCTCCAGGTGCTGTTGCGAGAGGAGCCCGTGGAGCAGCTGAGCACTGCGGTGCGGCAGCAAGCCTTCCTCGCCATCGCTGCAATGAGGTAGCTGCCCCAGCCCCTGCCTTGCTCAAGGCCTCCACAGCCTACGGACCTGACGGCACCAGCTGCAGCTGGGCGGCATCTCCCGTTCGGGGGCAGTCTGAGCGAGGCGTCTGCGGGGCCTCTGCTCTCCCCTGCACGGGCCTTGACAGTGCTGGAGACGGGAGGGCAGAGAGGGCCCCGGGGCCCTGTCCAGTGTCTCTGGACTTTGCTCACGAAGGCTGAGGCAGGAGATGCAGAGGGTATCGGGCACATGCTGCCGGCCCGTCCTCTGTCCCTGGGCCAGCATCACAGGAGGAAGAGGCGCCTCCCCAGGGGCCTCCCCACCTCGCAGCCCTAGCAGCATAGGCTCTGCCGCCCACGAGCTCTGGAGGTGCCACTGTCAGCCCCCGGCTCTGAGCAGCGCCTCTCCCTCCTTGCAGCAAAGCGAAGCTGGTGCTAGATGGCAACCAGAAGACAAGCCTCCTCCAGTCCTGCTTCTGCGCGGTCTTCTTCCTTCCTCCCACAGAGCACATGCAGAGCCTGCAGGCTGCCCTCTACTCCAAGGTACGCCCTGGCCGAGGGCTGCAGAGCCCGACAGTCCCCCTGGGCTGGTCCCCGGCTGCTCTGTGCCGAGAGATGAACGCAAGCTCCAAGCCAGAGCAGCACTGCAGCGCGGCTTTCCCACCCTCGTGCCTTTTCCCCCTTGCCCTGGCAATGGCCCCGTGTAGTGTCGCCAAGCTGGTCCTCGTGCGGCAGCTCCTCTGCCCTAAGCCTCTCCCTGGGCACCGCAGGGCCCTGGGTGGCCCCCTCAGGCTGCAGGGATTCAAGCCCCTCTCCTGCAGGCAGGGGGCTCCAGGGAAGAAGTGCCACAAGCCTCTGTCTTCCTTGCAGACGCTGGCTGCCCTGGACAGCATGCTGCAGGCGCTGGTGCTCACATGTCTCTCGCCTGCTCTCCTGGAGCTGCAGAACATCCTGCAGGTGTGGCATTTACGCAAAGAGTGGCCTTCACAGGGACTGACTGTTTCTCACCCCAAAACAAAGGGACTCTCTGGAGGGGACCTCCCTCTGCTCGGCCCCGCAGCGCTAGGGGCAGAGAGCATGCTGCAGGGAGAGGAGCGTCTCCCTCGGGGGAGCGAGGCTTCCCCACCGTGCTCTTCTGCAAGCCCAGTGTCTCCTGGCTGCAGTCAAGAGTCCTTTCTTGCCCACCCGACTCCTGCAGTGGAAGGCAAAGCCCTAACCCCTGGCCCTCCGCGACAGGAGGGCTCAGCGGGCCCTTTCGGGCAAGCAGCAGAGGCTGCAGGAGCCACGGGAGCCTGCTGCCTGCCCGGCTCCAGCCGCTCAGCCGAGGGGACTTGTCCCTAGTTTGGGGGGACTCGCAAGGCAAGAACCCACTTACAGGCTTTGCTCCTGCTCCCAGGAGCTGAAGGGCAAAGCCGAGCGGGCATCAGCAGAGCTGCCTCGCTTGCAGCAGCTGGCAGGTCACCGCGCAGACCAGCAGCTTTTCTCCTCCCAGGTCCTGCTGCCCTTCCTCCGGTCCAAGCAAGCAGCCACGCGCCAGAGGGCTGTGGGGCGCGTTGCCGAGCTCACGCAGCTCCTGGTCATCCCTCCCTTGCTCAAGGTAAGCCGCCTCAGGACCAGGCAACCTCCAGCCGCCCCATCACCCCTTCGTGGTGCTCCGGAGCCTTCTGCAGCTCCGCGCTGCCTCCAAGGGAAGCCTGGCTACAAGGTAGGGCACTCAGCAAGGCCCTGCCCTGAAGCTATGCTCTTGGCCATGCCTCGGTGGGCTTCCTTCTGCAGGCCCTGCTCTCTCAGACGCCACCTCTGCTCGCAGCCCTCCTGGGCAGGGCAGCACTGGCCTGGGCACACGCTGTGGGCCCAACAGCTCTGGCAGCCCTCCCTACCCAGCCCCTTTGGTAGGCCCGCCACAGCTCCCGCTCACCTGCGGTCCAGTCACGGCTTAAACGTGGCCTCGGGGCTTTGGTGGCAAGCAGCACCCTTCAGCCCTGCCTCCCTCCCCCAGGTCCGCTCGCCCTTGGAAAGAAGCAGTGACAGCCCTGACGACTGCAGAAGGAAGCAGTTCTCCATCCTGGGCGGGCTGGTGGGACACGTCATCCTGTGCTGTGCCTGCCAGGACCAAGGCACCAGTCACGGAGCTGCAGAAGCTCTTCACCACCTGTACACGTTCATCCTACAGGAAGAAAGTAAGAGAAGCGGCCGCAGGCTGAGTCCTTCCACACACGCACAGAGCCAGGCAAGGGCAGGCAAGGCACCGCGCTGCCTCAGCCACTCTCCGCAGCAGCAGCAAAGCGCCAGAAACTCCTGCATTGTAGGCGCAGGGCAAGCACTGCGTAAAGGCCAGGGCCCACAGAGCCCAGGCTCGGTGTAGCGGGCCCGTAAGCAGGAGGCCATGGGGGATGTGACCTGCAGCCAGCTCTCTGCGGAGAGAGGGGGCATGCACACACTGTTTAATAAACAGCAGCCACCTCCTAGACTTCACGCAGGGCCGTCAGCTGCCTTGCTGGAATCCCTCGCCCGCTTACCAACGGGCTGGAAAACCTTCAGCAGCCCCTGCTCCTCTTAGGGCTTGTGTCTCGCTTCCTACTAGAACGGCTGCTCAAACGCATCTGCCTTGTGGTAGTCTTAAAAGCCGTTTCCCCTCCCACCTGCCTTGCGATAGGCCCAGGACTTCCCCGGAAAGCCTGCTCCCCATCCATTTCTGGCACGCCTGCTTTCTCTGCCAGCAACGTTTCTCGCTGAGGCCTGCAGGGTACCACCTCTGAGTCACCATCCTCCCTCCTAATTGCCCTGTGTCTCCCCTCCTGTCCAGGCATGGAGCTGTCCCACAATAGCCCAAAGCACCTGCAGATCCAAAAGGACAGGGAAGAGGCAAAAAGCCGCCTTTGGCCGCCCAACGACGTTAGGGAAATCACGGTGGTAAGGAGCGTCTCCGTTGCTGGGACTGCCAGCCGTGGGGTCAGCATGATGCTCAGATGGACAGAGGGACCCTTTGACAGGGGGACTAACGGGTGCTTGCCGTCATCGGGCAGGGGGCTCACCTTGTTCTTGAGCATGGACTAGCCACAAGTTTGTGGCCTGGCCCCCTCCCCCCCCACCAGAGCTCTGCTTCCCCACAGCAGCAGCACAGGGGCACCCTGAGCCCAGCCACCCACTTCCTGCCTGGGGCCATCACCCAGCCCAGCTCAACCCCTGCTCCTGGCTCTCCTGGCAGCACAGAGCCAGCACTGCCACACGCTTCTCTCCAGAGCCGCTCTCACTGCTCAGCTGGGCAGCAGCCAGCAGCACGAGGGCACTGCGTGTGATGCCTCTCTCTTCCCTGCCTCCTTTCTGCTCTAGATGTTTGCAAAATACCTCCAGGCCTCGGAGAGAGCAGATCTCATTGTCGTAGCCATCAGGGCCATGAGCTGCTCCAGTGCCTTTGTCACACAGGCAGCCGCTCACATGCTGGATGTGCTGGTGACAGAGGACGCCTCTCAGCTGAAGCACGTAAGTCGCCTGCGGCTGGCATGGCCGGGGCTCGAGCCCTGCAGGGCATTGTTTTTCCTCTGGATGCAGGTCTCCCTCCCAGGCACCTAAGAGCCTTTGAGGCCAGCACGGAGCGGTGGGAAGGGAAGCAGTTGTCGGTGGGAGCTGGAGAAATGCCTCCCTCCATGCCATGTGCCCTGCAGGTGGCCAACATCATGAGGTGCATGTGCAGCTGCCTGATGGCCATCAAAGAGGCGTCTGCCCGGCACAGCGTGAACAGGGCTCTTCTGGAGCTGACCTGCGCACACCCTCACGAGGCAGTCCTGAGCCTCTTGTACTGTTCGCCGGCATGCAACAGGTACGGGGCTCAGCTGCCTGCAGGGCTCAGGGCCCAGCAGCCTTGGGAGCTCATGCCATGGGGGCTACCAGAGAGGTGGAGATCTCCAGGACCCCTGCTGAGGGACTGGCCCCAGTGCTGGTGCATGAGCCAGGGCTGCAGCAGGCAGAGGTGATCAGGCCTGCCTGGAGCGCTGCTCGAGTGAGCCGCAGAGCCTGGCTACCTTGGTGCCTGCCTGCCCCATAAGGAACTGCAGCTTGGCCACGTGCTGCTGGTGGGGCAGGGCGCACTGGCTGTTGCTAGCAAAGGGCAGTGGGCAGAGGCAGGGCTGGTGGCCAGCCTGGGCCCTCCAGGGCAGCCAGGCCACGGCGCGCCCAAGGCAGCCTGCTGACAGAGCGCTCGGGGCCTACAGCGCTGCCAAGGCCATGTGGCGGGTGATGGTCTCGGAGCCCGGCGCTGCAGAGAAGGTGCTGCCCGAACTACTGAGGCTGCTGGAGGACTCACCACTGGGCAAGACATCCGCCTGCATCAGCAACAACGCGGGCATCCTTTCGTGGGCTGTGAGTTTCCAGGCGAGGCCTCCATCACCTTCAGGGCTGCGCTTGCCTCCCCAGGCAAGAGGCAGCGCTCCCTTTCGCCTTCCCCATCTGCCCCCCAAGCTGGCACCTCCCACAGGGCACACACACCTCAGGGCCATGGCCAGCAGGGCTCTGCCCAGCGTCTAGCCTCTGCTGGGCCAGTGCACTGGGCTGCCGAGCACCGCCTGGAGCCCTGCGCGCACAAGCACGAGGCCTGCCTGGGCAGCTCTCTGGCCTCCTGGGTCTCTGCATCTCCTGGCCTTCCTCAGCAGGCTGGAAGCTTGTGTTAGGGGCAGGCTTAGCGGTGGGGGCCGGGCTCAGGGCCAGGCAGGGCCCACGCACAGCCCAAGCAGGCTGCAAGGGCTGACACAGGAGATACGCGAGAGCCGCCGCCCCCCCCCCCCCAGGTTGATGTCCATGCCCACGCAGGGAGGCTCGATGGGCCCATGCCACAAACAGGAGCTGAGCCTCAAGAGCTTCCGTGACTTAGCCCTGCCCAGACAGCCAGGCCGCGCGCATACTGCGCTGCATCTGCTGGGGCGCAGGGCACCGCCTGAGCCTCACGCCCCAAGCTCGGCCAGGGCAACACCGTCTCACCATTGACAACCGTCTCTGGGGGTTTGTTGCAGGCAACCAGGGCGCTGCACGAGATTCTCCATCAGCCCCTCTGCCCCCAGGAGGTGAAGCTCTTTTTCCCCCAACTCCTCCTGGCACTGCTCTTCCGCATTTCCCTCGCTCTCGAGATGATGCCAGAGGAGGTTGCTGTCTTCTGGGGGCAATGCCAACAGCATCAGCCTGCTGCCTCCAGCCCCACCAGGTACTGCCTCCCACTTCCCCCACCTCTGCCCTGCACCTGGAGCCAAGGCCAGGGCTCCCAGGGTGACCTGGCCTTTCCTCTGCGGGCAGGTGCGCAGCAGAGGCCATGAAAGCACTGCTCTGCTGGGCCAACTACAAGAGCCAAGTGCTTGCCATGGAGAGCAAGGGCGCCTGGGACATGCTCCTCACTGCCGCCACCCACCACTGCGGAGTGGCTTTGCTGGCCATGTGAGAGCCCCCTCCTCCCCGCTCTCCCCTAGCCCTTCTCCCCACTGGTGGGACGCCCTATACAATCCCCTTCCTCGTGGCTGACAGGCCGGCCCCAGCTCTCCACAAAGGAGCTGCACTCTCAGCCCTTGTCACTGAGGGATGGTACAGGGGAACGGCAAAGGGCTGGGGGGGGGGGGGTCTCGCTCTGTCACAGCCCAGCTCTGAGAGCTCCTGGAGGAGAGCTGGTGTTACCAGGCACAAAAGAGGGTGATGCACAGCAGCAGTCGCCTCCCCCACCCCCACCCCCACCCCGGGCAGCCCAGCAGGGAAGGGGCAGGAGGCACAGGGGAACACTGCAAGAGCCCGGGGGGTGGGGGCACGGGGCATGACTCCACAGTGCGCAGGACATGGGCTGTGCTGCAAGGCAGACTTCAGGGCAGGAAGGGAGCTTCTCCAGCCTCCTCCACCAAAATGAGCCTCCTCATGTTGGGCACTGCCTTTCTAATGGCAAGCTGGGGTGGCAAGACACCACACCTCCAGGAGCAAATGCTGCTGCCTGCTGGAGTTGAGCACAAACATGGCCTCACCCTGCCTGGCCTGGCCTGTGGGAGAACACCTAGACTGGGCAGTGCCATCCCACAAGAGGTTGGCCTGCCCTGCTCAAGGCCAACACTACCTTCTTCCCCCTGCCAGAGAGATGAGGAAGGCCCCCAGGCCCCAGCGTGCCTACCTCTTCCACCACCTGCTAGAGCTGCTCAGCAGGGAGAAGCCCTCCCATGAGATCCCTGCTATGGCTTTCCTCGTCGAGGTGAGCTCAGTGGCCAGCGGTGCATCTCTGGGGTGCCTCAAACCACTCTGCTCTCTTGTGCCCACCACTGCACCGTGGGTGGCAATGAATGGAGCAGGGTGGTGGGTGCACTCCGAGCAGTACCTCGGTGCATTTCTGGTGGGGGAATGCTTGCCACTACCTGTATTTCCTCTCTATCTGCTTTGTGCCTGCTCTCCCTACTCAACTGCTCCTCAGAGGCATGACAGTAAGAGGCTGCAGCTGGTGGCCAGGCCTGGAGGAACAAGCGAGCTAGCTGCACAGCGTGCCCTGAGGCACAGGACAGGGCCACAGGGGCTCTCGCAACCACTGCTGCCTTCAGGCTGGCCCTTGCCCGGGTCTGGTGGCCTTGCCCTCAGCTGGTGGTTGGATCCAGCACTGCAGGATATGGGGAGTCCTGCAGCTTTGTCAGTCTGCCACTGCTGTGTGTGTTTCAGCTGCTGGGCTGTGCTGACCTCAGAGGAGAGGACCATCACATCCTGAACCTCTTCCTGAGATACTTGCAAAGCCAGAGCTCGGTGATGCGCAGGCTGGTGTTCAGGGGCCTCCTCAGGCTGTGGGAGAGACCTGAGATGGTGAGCGAGCGGGGACAGCCAGCTGAAGCCATGCCAGAGGCCTGGGGCTGGGCAGGAGGGGCTGGGTAACTCAGTAGCTTACAACTCAAGAGCTGTCCTCTTCCTCTGCCCACTTTGGGAGTCCTTTGGGACAGGGCCCTGGCTCTGCTGCACAAGGAGAAAGGCACCGGTGCCGGCGGCAGACCCCAGCCCTGCACCAAGCAAGCCACCTCCAAACCACCTCAGTCACAAGAATGCTGTGCCTAAGGAAACCGCACTTCCCACAGGCAAGGAAAATGCAGGCCCTCTTGCCAGCCCTCATGGAGAGCCTGCAGGACGCAGACACGGACATCCGCGAGAAGGCCCTAGCTCTGCTCAGCAGCATGATCCATCTCCTGGACGGGCAGAGGGCCAGCCTCATCGTTCCGCAGCTGGCTGAGAAACTCTTGCCACTCTTCGATGATGTAAGGCTCGGGGGACAGTCGGGCACCCGCTGGGCGCTGGGTCCCCCAGATCTGATGCGGATGGCCAGCCCAGGCTGCTCCAGCCACATTGAGCCCCTTGCCCATCGTGGTTTTGGAGCAGCCACGGCTGAGCTCCTCTCCTCTTCCTTCCCACCAGGAGTCCGGCTGCGTCAGAAACCTCTCCATCAACCTCCTGAAAGATACGATGACAATGGTAGCGGGCACCACAAGAAAACTGATGAGGAAGCAAGTGCAGAGGAGCCTGCTCCTCCTCCTCTTCCACTTGCACGACCAGGTCCAGAGCGTGGCCCAGGTGTGGATTTCTGACCTGACCAGTCATTGCAGGAGGGCAATGCTGACCCCCTCCCCACCTTGGCTGGGCCTCAGCATCAAGAGCAAAGGCTGCCGGCAGTCGCTCCCTTTGAATGGGTGTTACCTTGAGGCCCAACCTCCGGAGGCCCTGAGCAGGGCACAGAGCCTCCTCCCTGTCTCTACCAAGCCACCCACTGCCCTGCCTTCATCCTCCTGCCATGCCTCTTCCTGCACAGATGGACAGAGAGCTGAGGTCCCCTCACAGCCCCGCTCCCTCCCTACAGCCCTCCACCAGTGCGGGCCATAGCAAGAGCCCCGGCAGGCCCAGAGAAGCTGGCCATTTCCCAGAGCTCCTCTACCTGCTCCAACAAGGCTCGGCAGCCATCCATGGCCAAAACAGCCTAAGCACTCGAGGCCCCACAGGCTTCCCAGCTGTCCCTGCAGGAGTCAAAAAGCCAGGGTTATGCTCTCCCCATCACGGCCCTCCTCCCCTCCCACCCCACCACGCTCTGCCCAGGGGACACCCAGGTGTCTGGGCTGGGGCATGCCCCAGCTCTCTAAGGCATGACCACCACAGCAACAGAGTTCTCCCTACCCATGGCCAGGGCACTTGGCCCCTGCAGAGGGGTGCAGCACCCTCAAGGGGTTGCGAGAGTCAGAACATTGCCCAGCCTCCCCCTGCCTGGGGAGGGCAGAGACACAGACACTTGCAATCAGGGCAGAGAACCAGCCCTGCATCCCAGCTACCAAGCTCTGGAGCCTGGCCATGAGGCAACAGCAACTGAGCAGGACACCCAGCACCACGCTGGGAAGCCCCAGGGGAGGCTCTTCTGCCCGAGTCCTGCACTGGCGTCGCTGGGACTGCAGCACTTCAGCCTCCTCCTGGCTTTGGCTACAGCTCAGCACCTCTTGGCCATCTCTGTCCTGCTGCCCTGGCAGCATGTGGCGCCTGAGATGGTGGTTGCCTCACATCTCTGCCTGGGGCACTGAACCCAGTGGCAGCCTTGGTGCCCAGCTGCGGCATCTTCCCACCACGGGCTAAGAAAGGCTCTGAGCCTCACCGCAAGGACGGGGGCACAGGATCACCTCCCTTGGGCCACGGTGGCATCTCTCACTCTCTGCTGCTGTGCAGGCCTCTCAGGAAGCCCTCCTGGGCGCTGCCAAGTTCCTGAAATGGCAGCAGCTCACCTACCTCACCGAGACAGGACAGACAAGGCGCATCAGCGAGTACCTGGTAAGCACAGCCCCAAAGCACCCAGCCTGCATAAGGCCTGGCCCCCTCCAGGCCCAGTGTATAGTGCAGGCAGCTGTGCCCCTCGCTCACCTCTGGCATGCTCAGGCAACTCCAGCCCACCTGGCACCTCATCATCCCTGGGCAGCACCGGGGCCTCTGCTCCCTCCAAACCTGAGCACTACGCACCTCCTGGCCGGGCACCGTGAACGCCCTGGCAGGGGAAGGAAGGGGAGACTGCTCCTAGGTGGAGGTGCTGGCCAGCTGAGTGGGGAGGCTCGGCACCAGCCACCAACCCTTGTGCTCTCCCCAGCTGGCAAAGGAGAACAACAGAGCAGAATACCTGCGCCAGAGCCTGCGCTACCTGCAGAGCCCGCAGGAGCCCTTGCAAGAGGAAGCCGTGAGGTTCCTTGGTGAGCCACAACCCCTCCTGGGCTCCCTCCTCTCTGTCCCAGGGCAGCTTGGCCCCAGCCCTGGCTTTTGGGCTGGCAGCCAAAAGCAGGGCTGGGAAGGAGCTCTGCTGCTGGCAGTGCGCTGGCGAGCGGGATTTGTGACAGGCTCTGTGTGCCTAGGGCTCATTGGACGGCAGATGAGGGAGCAGGATGAGGAGAAGCTGCAGCACATTTGCAAGGGTGAGTGAGGGCAGTGGCAGGTCAGCCAGGGCTGACGGGGAGGAAGACACACCCTGGGCAGTGAGCACCAATCCCCACCCCCAGGCAAGCAGGGCTGTGCTCCCCCCTCACGCAGCAGAGGCCTTGGGGGGAGAGGAGAGAGAGAGACTTCAGGGGCCCTTGGGACATTCCTGGCCACACACTTGCAGCTGAGCCATTTGTCCCCCCACTTCCTCCTGGCCATGGGAAGAGCTAGGTGGGACTAGCCCCGGCAGCAGGGGAGGGGAAGCCTGGGGTCTGTGCAGATCCGGGGGGGGGGTTGATCTCTGCTCTGGTCCTTGCTCTTTCAGCCCTTGAAACCTTGCAGAAGAGGGCCAGGCCCTCCACTTGTTCGCTGGTGGCCCAAACCATCCTGATCCTGAGAGCTTCAAGGACAAAGTCTCCAGCCAGAGCCAGCCAAGGAACCCTCTCCTCCTGGATCAGGAACAAGTGGCAGAGGTGGCAGCGGCCTCTAAGACACAGCAGCCTTTGCTGCTGCACCTCTGCTCACTTCTGAGCCTGGCCTGCTTGGCCCATGGCCGCCACCTGAGCGCGCAAGGAACTCTGGGGGCTTCCTGGCCTCTCTGCCACTGCCAGGCCACCCTGTGCTTGTTAGAGAAGGACATGGTAACTCAGATGGTAACTAGCTTAGCACAAGTCTAACCCTTGCTTAGCACTAGCATCTCAAGTGAACAAAGCCTGCAAGCCTCCAGGCCCAACTGTCAACAAACTCAAGAATCATTGCTGACCACAAAACCACAAGGTCAGTTCAAATCAGCTAATGAGGACACACAACTAGCTAATGAGGACATACAACAGGATGCATGCAGGAGACCAGACCGGATGCACCTGGGTGGTGGTTCACCTCTGAGAGGACAAGGGACCATGGAAGACAAGGACATGGCAACCAGCCCGGGATGTAGGCCAAGACCAATCAGAAAGAGAGAGACCACCAACTCAGTAGAAACTGAACGAGACCTTCCCTGGCAGGCAGGGAAATAAGACTGTAAAGAATCTCTTTGTTCGGGGTCCCTCCTTAGAGGCATCTCACCTCAAGCTCTTGCTTTGCTCTACCACCAACAAATAATCAGTTCCTTTTGCTGCTAGACCTGTGCGAGACTCTGCTCCTTGGAAACCTAGGCTCAAACTGTTTCCATAGCACTGCTACACTTTCCCCAAAGCAGCAGCCCTGCCTCTTCACCACATGTCGGGATCTTTTCTTGGTGGAAACTAAACGGCAGAAAACTCAGGCCCTGAAGGAATCAGGATCATCCCGAGAGAGCTAGGACATGCACTCTTCCCGCCGGAACACGCTCACACACTGCGTCTTTGCCACAAAGCGCCAGCTACTCTGCTGGGGTGCAAAACCAAGAGGCAAGGAGAAGAAAAGCTTTCGCGTCCCCTGCTCTCTCCAGAGACGTGGTGGAGCAAGAGCAGGCCTCGTGCTCTGCAGGGCTTACCTGTCCCGTCAAAGGGGTCTCTGGGGTCTGAGATGCAGCTCCAGACCTTTTCTAGCACTGTGGCCTACAGCACACAGGCCCTGGCATTGCCCATTTGTTGCCTCAAGCGCTCCATGCTGAGATGGAGGGCAACCAGGGCAGATCCCAGCAGAAAGGTCCTCCCGCGGGGTCAGTCCCTGTTCTAAACGCCCCCTCACCTTAGGACATGCAAGAGCATCTTTCTCCAGCTGGCCTCTGCCTCAACACTGGAGAGGAGAAGCTGGCAACGAATTGTGGGAGAAGGACTTTTTCCAAAAAGGGGCCGCAGGAGCAGGTGAACTGGTCATGCTGACCTTGTTGAACCATAGCTGATGTACTATTAGCCTCTTACCTTCACTGTTACCTGGAAAGCTGAGGGCAAGACGATACAGCTCTTCAAAAGCTACCTCCTTGCTGATGTGTAGACTATCTATCTTCGACAACAAACACAAGCTAATCAAGGTTGGCTTCCAACACTAGGGAAGAGAATCTTAGGTTCAACATTTTCAAATGTTAGCTTAGATGTTTATTATGCTCCTGCCATCATCAGCCCCTCTCAAAGAAGGCTTATTTACAGATGTCTCCAACCACTGCCACTTTCAGGGCTTCCAATGCATGTTTCCAGGGCCTAGCCCCTACAAGGACAACTCCTTAGCTGACGTTTCAGACACATAACTGCAGAGGGTATTCAGCTAGAGACATACATACAAATACACACCCAGAAACCAAGACAAGCAACTTGAAATGAATACAGAGAGCTTGTTTTCTGCTCGTTAACATGTATCCTGGAAGTGTGCTGGCACCCTCAGTCCTACTAAGCAAAGCTTCTCTACCAAGAGAGAAGTCTCAAAGCATGGCTGGGTACTAGGTCACAATATCTGTTCCTGTTTGCTAAGGAAGCAGCACTGGAGAGAATACGCCCTTCCCCCCCCACCCCCCCCCCAAGTGAAGAAGCCCTGAAACAAAGAAAGTTGGATTATTTCTTACTAGAAAATTCTACCCAATGGGGCACGTTTGGCTGAGAGCGCTCAGTTCCAGGAACTCGCTTGCATTACTTTTTGGCCTTAGTACTCACGTACACTAGAGGATAACACTATTCCTTTTCGCTTTAGGGCTAATCACCACCAATGTACTTGTCTGGGCGAGAGAAAACTCATCGGAATACTTTCTACTAGTAGCACTCAAATTTCACTGCACCTGTTACCATCTCACTACTGCCCCCTCTCCCAAAATTCCTCCACAATGCCTTCCAAAGGAGAAGGCACAAAGAAAGTTAGCTGCTTTACTTATCCCACAGCTTGGAGCCCATCTGTGAAGGATGACAGATCTGAGGACCCCTCCTCCCCCCCACCACACACGGGAGGAATGCTGTCAAGAGAAGCAGAGACTCTGCGCCCTTTAGGGCTCACAGGAGAGGATGGAGTGATTTACCATAGTTTTGGCCAAGGACGCTAACATCACCTCAACAAAGGACACTGCAAGATGCCTTTGTTCTAGACAAACTGCCTACATCAGCTAAGCATAAACACTCCTCCTGTAACTGCCTGGCCCACTCCTTCTAGGTACAGGCAGCTATTGATGACTCTCAACACACTGAAATATAGGCCCAGGACGGCAGCAGTGGCTTCGAGAAGCAAAGGCACAGAGTACAGCTTAGAGACGTGCAGGCCTGAAGCGATAAGGCATGGGACGCAGACTCGGCACTGGAGACCTCCTGGCTATAAACTACTCAGCCAGGCGAGGATGGGGAGCGCATACGTGGTTCAGCCCAACACGAAGTCTACAAACCCAACAAGGAACAAAGGAACTCTGAAGAGAGCAGCAGGCTTGAGCTGCTTTCAACCCCCATTTTCCTTCCTGGCCACTGGACACACTCGGTGTCGCGACAACAAGGATATTCTAGAGACCGGTCAGGAGACTGATGCTGGGATTCAACTGGATATTGCAATTGCTGTGCTCTGCTAGGCGTATGCTGTTCTTTCAGTGCACTGCTGGGACACTGTGCTCAATCAAAATCCTGTGCGACTTCAACACAATTCAAATAAGTACACTTCCTATTAAGCATTAAACCCTCCACGTGTGGAATATTAAAAAAACCCAGAGCATTGGACTCTGACATGAAGTCAGAAGTGTGCAGCTGCACCCATCTACAATCCGGTTCAAACACGTACTCAGGCTCAGAAATGCTCTCAGTCATGATCGGGGCCAGTTTGGAACAGGTTACACATCAAGTAGCACGCTCTGCAAAACCCCATTCGGCTCTAGCAGGGTCACGGGGGCGTACTGGTCCCAATGACTGATATGCTTTCCATTTCTTCCGTTCCAGTTTGGACCACCTCTCTGTGTTCTCATTTCCACCCCCAGGGTTTGCCTTTCCATAAGGGCGAACATAATGGACAAGCACTAAGAGAAAACCCAGGCACACGCTTCCTCCAGGAGCCTCAAGTTCCCATCAACTGTTGCAACCTCCTTCCTTGGTTGGGCCATTTGCAGCGCTCTCATTTTTCTGGACGCGTCTAGAGGAATCCCTGCACTGCCCACTATCCACCAAGGACCTAAACATTTGACTCCCCTCCTTGGTCCCTGACCATTTTCAGGTGGAACCTCAATTTCTGCTTTCTGTAGTGCTTGCCACACTGCTGCTGCTGCCTCCTCCACTTTCTCAGGGGAAGGTCCTCCCATCAGAACATCATCTCTCTATTGGTACAGTTCCCCATCTGGAGGGAGTACGACTGTCTGTACAAGTTCAGCAACGGCAGCAGGAGCAATCGTGGGGGAATGCTTGTCCCCCTCCTTGGGGGGGTGGGGGGGGTCTGGTAAAGGTATATTGCATTCCCTCCCCAGGGAAGGCCAACTCCTCTTTATCCTCTTCCTGCAAGGGGACTAGAAAGAACATCTCCTTCCTGGCTAGCGCCACCATCCAGGGGCGTGCAGCTGCTTGCAATAGAGCTGTTAACGCTGCACTATTTGGTCCAGCAGCTGTTAAGGGGGCCCTGATCACTCATTCCCAAACACCACTTCCCATCTGCTTTCCCAACTGGCCACAGAGGCGGGTCATATGGGGAGTGGGCTTTGGAGATCATTTGCCCTTTCTCCAAATCAGCTCTGGCTTCAGAAATCCCATTGCGCGCCGCAGCGGAGATCGGCTATTGTCGTCCGTTAGCGATTTCTCAATTGGAGAGCGCAGGGCTGGGCAAAGTACACACACTAGAGCCTCCCTCTTTCTACGGGGGTTAGTATGCACGTTTGAGCTGAAGGAACACACGCCGCCAGCCGGCAGGCACCATGTTCGTCCCTTTAAAACATCGAAAGTTCAAATATATTCCAAAAAAGCCAGTAGTCGACATGCGCCTCTTGCCCGGGAGCCATGAATTAACCCTTGGCAGTTTGGCACACAACACTCGCTCCCTTCACACCAGTAATTCTAACTCTCTGCCCTCCGGGTCACACACCCAGCTCCTAGGCACCTTGTGGTGTTAGCATTGACATTTGTGCTCCTGTATCTATTACAACTTCACCAATTGTCCCCGAGGACCAACTGCAATCTAGATACATGGGCCATTATCACTTCTCCACCCATAAGCCTCCCCTTGCCCAACAGGCAGACCCAATTGCCTTCTGGGCATTGCTTGGGGTTTTCCCCTTTTTTCGTTTTTTTTTTTTCCTCCTTTCTTTTTTCTTTCCTGCCCTGCAAGTCCTCCCTAGGGGAGGTCTCTCTCTCTGGGAGCTGGCACTGGTGGAGTCAAAGTACGCCCCCCCACCACCACCTTTGGCCATTCTCTTGTTTCTGGGACGCTTCAAGCACACTCCAGACAACGCCAGTAGGCCCACCTTGAATCCTGAGGCTTTCCTCCACAGCCCATTGCTCAGTTCCCGATATCCTGTTCGCGGGTCTGGAGGCTTATTTCCCTTTGACTTAGTTCTTACTCCCAGGGGGTGCCTATATCACTGGTCTCACCCTATGAGCTCTTCCCCCTGGGGCTTCAGGTTCCCTTTTTCAGCTGTTAGATCGGTCCCAGCCCATTTCATGCCTGGGCTTAACCTTGCCATGCATGAATTCGGCCCACGCAGGGAGTTGCCTGGGCAGGTCCTTGTCACCTAGTCTTTCCTTGCATTCTGCAGCTGTTCAGTTGTCAAAGGCAACAACTACTCAGCTGCCTTCCTACCTTCCAGGTCTGTCTTTAGCTCCTGCTCCTTTCTATTCCCAGTCTCCCTTTCTGGATACGCAGCTTCTAAACAGATACCTCTTGCCGAGAATGCCTCTCCCTTGTCTATCCCTTGTGTGGCCCCCAGTTACCTTCAGGTATTCTTCAGCAGCTTCCCAATTCTGCTCCTTGCCACCGAGCCCACTCTTCTGAGAAGGGACTTGCGTTCACTCCATACCTCCATCAAGAATTGGCGATACTACTGCCCCGTGCATATATTAGAAAATAGCTGAGCACACCTTCCCGCATCTTCCCTCAACCCGGGCTTCTTGCTTCCCTGCAATGCTAAATCACTCGGGCTCCAGCCTTGCTTAGTAAATACAGGCAGCACTGGAACAGAGCAGGGGGAGCTCCCCCTGCTACGCCCGGCTGTAACACTGCCAGATTAGGTAAAACACTGGCACCCCTAGGGGAGAGTCCAGCAGCTGGCAGAGTAGAAGTAGGAGAAAGAGAGAGAGAGAGCAAGTGACAGATAAATCTCTAGGAGGCGAGAGCAAAGGGGTATAAGGGTGGAGCGGTTGCTGCGGGTACATTGCGCAGGATACTTGCGCCTACTACGGCCAGAGTCACTCTTTGCGGGGTTCCCCTCTTCTTTTGCCTCAGGTGCTGGCGGTCCCACGCCCAGTTGTCCCACACGGACCAATCTCCCATTGGAATGAATGAAACATATGGAACAGCACTACAGACTCTTCCCATCAGTTACTCAAGGGTCGATGGAACAGATCAGTCTGGTGCTACGCTCCCCCTGCTGAGCTCACACATCCCCAACACACTACTGCCAAAACTACAACATTTGAAAAGTACTATTACCTAATAGACATTCATATCATAACAAATGCAACTCTCAACATGATTGGCCACATCGTCTTACCATCCTTCCCTTCCCCCCCCCCCCCCCCCAAAAGAGATCCACAACTGCTTCTTCTGATAACTTCATGCAACGAGCATCAACAAGTAGCTGGGCAACTGGACTTCACTGACAGAAGCTTGAGCATCAACAGCATATCCAGTGATCTCTGCACTCCTCAGTTTCTAAAGCTGGCTACTCTGCCACACTGCAAAGACATCCATTGGACAATAAGCACATACAAGTAGAAATACAGCAAAGCACACATGCTAACTCTATTGCGTGGCAGCACTACAAACATTCTCAAAGGTCACCCAAGCAGCAGCAGCACAACTCACAAACTGGGCTGTAAGAAAAAAATAATTCACACCTAGAGATTACATTTCAGAGAAGAACATCACTTAGGGTAGACTCAGGACAGGTCACACGTGGAACAGAGGGAAGCCATCTTGCGGACTCCAAAGCATACCAATTCTGCCCAACGCTTGGCATTTCAGCATCGCGAGTCGAGCTTCTCACATTACTCCCCAACTAGCCTTGCAGTGAATAAACACGGTCCCACAAAGAGACGTTAAACGTTCCTTAACCCGAGAGCTTCAAGTCTTTCAGGATAACCGAAACAAACAGAGCTGGGAAGGAGGCACTCAGAAGGTTCACCAGGCTTACCTCAAAATCCTGCTACAGTAAAAGAAAGCTGGTATAGCAATTAATGCGCCAAGTCACACTTACAATTCCTTGCAGTGGCTTCGAGGACAGATGCCTCAAACTAGGGCATCATTTTAAAAAGCAAGCTATCGGATTCCCTGCGCATAAGGAACCTCTCCTAGTTACTCTCTTATTTTATAGTCTAGCCTTCTAGCTTAAAACGTCAGTCTTGGCCACACTAACATGCTAGGAGGGAACAAAGAGTCATCGGAAGGCTGCACATAAACGCTCCCTGCATTTAGTGGTGGGGAAGAATCACCATTTACTGAAGCTGAAACATCAACATCCCGAGAATTAAACAACTCGACAGCATGGCATTAACTTCCAGCGCCAAACTCACACCACTCTATGCTTTTTACATCTTTGGTTTATCTATGCATTACTAAAACTTCTCCATCTGAGCTGGCCACCAGTCGTCAATAAAGGCGTCTTCACGCGTGTCGAATGATCTTCCCATTCTGCAGAAGCCTTACTTCTCCACCTTCTTGTTTGCTATGCTCACAATTCTCACTTCCATCCACAAAATAAGATCAAGAGCATCTCACAGGTTACCACACAGATTGAAACAGCACTCAACCAGGTACCTTTGGAACCTAACAGCAACTTTCAGTCCACCGCACGCTGCTCAGAAAAATCATGCCGCACTGCAATACCCTCTTTGCTCTCTGCCTGCAACTTCAGGGAACACTCCCAGCTGCTCCTAGCAGCCACACTTTTGGAAGGAGAACATACAGAAACTTGGCCCTTTTCATTTAAAAAGGCAAAAGCCAAGAGAAGAGAGGACTCTGCTGCTGCTAAAATTCACCTGGACTCCAACACCTGAAGAAGAAACACTCTCCAACTTGGCTCAAGGACAAGTGTTTTTTCAACCAGCCACAAACGCACGCGCATACCACTTCTCCTGACAACCAGGAAGGGAATCACTTCCCCCAGCAGTACGCCGACTAACGGAGTCCAAGGGGAGGAACACCAATTCCAGTTAACGTAACACGCAGGCCAAGAAGTTGTTTGCAACTGGAGACTAGACCTTGCAGCCGCAAAACACGCTCCACTCCTACAACTGCGGTTCTTCAGCATAAAAGGTAAAGGATGCTCCTACTAGACACCTTCAACCACCTCTTACCAGAGTCACATTTGTAATTAAATATGAAGAGGCCCCTGGGATTTCAGGAAAAAGCTACTCCAGTCAGGTTACTTGGAGCACAGCGACTACAACTACACACTCATTTAGGACCCACTTTCTGGGTCTTTAGCCATGACAAAGTACACCTGGCGTTACCCCTAAAACTAGCAAAAACGGAACTCGCAAAACGAGTAAGTTGATTAGCACTTCCGGAAGCACGCGCCTGCTTTGAAAAACAAGACCTTGCCATAACTGCCATGCTCCATCCTGTACAGTAAAGGCAATTGAAGTCAGCAATACTCCTTTCCTTGCTACTCTTGTCACATATCAACACTTGCTTTTTAGAGCATCACATGGAAAGAGCCGTTTGCTTTCCAGCTGTTCAAAGAAATCCCTTTACAAGGCATTACTCACTTCGTTAAACTAAGACTTCATCGCAAAGCTGAACCCAAACAGTCCCAGAGACACTTCCCTTGGTGACCGAGAAACACACAAACACCTTAGACCAGACTGCCAAACGAAGGTGGAAAGTTACTCACGCCCACAGCACAAAGTTACCACACAGAGCACCACTGCTGTTAGAGCAGAGGAAGGCAGCCATTCTCCCAACCTGCTCTCAGCAAGTTCTCTGGTTTCCCTGGATTACTCCAGTCTCCTTCCTCAGTCAACAGACCACCGATCAGCCACACATAAACATCCCTAGGAAAACAAGTCAGACAACTCACTCCTCACGCTCCAGCCAGAGGGTCACCCCGGCTACTGGTTAAGAGCCGAGAGCAGCAACCCTTCAACCATCAAGCTGGAAGAAGGAGTGCCTCAGAACTAGTCCCAGAAACAGGGCAGCGGAACAGGCCAGACACCAAAACTCCCATACGGGGACACATGGGACACTCACCCTCACAAACGCCATCGTTCGAGACTCCGGCCATGAAGCACAAGACACAAACCTTAACTAGCAGCCTGAGCTGCCTCCAAACTAGAAAGAAACTGGCACCGCTTCCACATTTCGGTCTGCAGAGGCAGAACAGTAGCACGCTCCAAAAAGCATAGGGAGTGCTGAAGAAATTGCGTTGGCCAGATGACTGCTAGACAAGCCTTCACCAAAAGGCAAACTGACCCAGAACATGGAAAAATAGCTACCAACAAACTCACGGAACCTTAACTTCTACAGTTTTGTACCTGGGAAGAGAGAGAGAGAGAGAGGGAGAGAGAGAGAGAGAGAGAGAGAGAGAGAGAGAGGGAGAGAGAGAGAGAGAGAGGGAGAGAGAGAGAGGAGGGAGAGAGAGAGAGAGGGAGAGAGAGAGAGAGGGAGAAGAGAAGAGAGGGAGAGAAGAGAGAGAGGGGGAGAGAGAGAGAGGGGGAGAGAGAGAGAGGGGGAGAGAGAGAGAGGGGGAGAGAGAGAGAGGGGGGAGAGAGAGAGAGGGGGAGAGAGAGAGAGGGGGAGAGAGAGAGAGGGGGAGAGAGAGAGAGGGGGAGAGAGAGAGAGGGAGAGAGAGAGAGGGGGAGGAGAGAGAGGGGGAGAGAGAGAGAGAGGGGAGAGAGAGAGAGGGGGAGAGAGAGAGAGGGGGAGAGAGAGAGAGGGGGAGAGAGAGAGAGGGGAGAGAGAGAGAGGGGGAGAGAGAGAGAGGGGGAGAGAGAGAGAGGGGGAGAGAGAGAGAGGGGGAGAGAGAGAGAGGGGGAGAGAGAGAGAGGGGGAGAGAGAGAGAGGGGGAGAGAGAGAGAGGGGGAGAGAGAGAGAGGGGGAGAGAGAGAGAGGGGGAGAGAGAGAGAGGGGGAGAGAGAAGGAGGGGGGAGAGAGAGAGAGGGGGAGAGTGAGAGAGGGGGAGAGAAGAGAGGGGGGAGAGAGAGAGAGGGGGAGAGAGAGAGAGGGAGAGAG